>NC_090403.1:20348318-20648318 GCF_036365525.1 Heterodontus francisci
TAAGCGCCCTGCTATAATGTCTTTAATAATAGCTTCTAACATTTTCCCTAAGACAGATGTTAAGCTAACTGGCCTGTAGTTTCCTGCTTTCTGTCTTTTGAATAAATAAAGAAATCTGTGCCCTCTCCTTCTCGATCCTTTCACAAGTAGGAACAGTTTCTCTCTATCTACTCTGTCCATACACCTCATGATTTTGAATCACCTCTCAGCCTTCTCTTCTCCAAGGAAAACAGTCCTAACTTCTCTAATCTATCCTTATAACTGAAATTCCTCATCCCTGGAACCATTCCCATGAATCTTTTCTGAGCTCTCTCCAATACCCTCACGTCTTTCCTCAAGTGCAGCGCCCAGAATTGGATGCAATACTCCAGCTGAGGGCGAACTAGTGTTTCATTAAAGTTCAACATAACTTCCTTGCTCTTGTACTCTATGCCCCTATTAATAAAGCCCTGGATACTGTATGCTTTATTAACCACTCTCTCAACCTGCCCTGCCACCTTCAATGACTTATGCACAGATACACCTAGGTCCCTCTGCTCCTGCACCCCCTTTAGCATTGTATCCTTTATTCTTTTCTGTCTCTCCATGTTCATCCGACCAAAATAAATCACTTCACTTTTCTCTGCATTGAACTTCATCTGCCATCTGTCTGCCCATTTCTACCAACTTGTCTATGTCCTTTTTGCAGTTCTACACAATCTTCCTCACAGTTCATAATGCTTCCAAGTTTCTTATCATCTGCAAACTGTGAAATTCTGCCCTGTCCACCAAGGTCTAGGTCACTAATATATATCAGGAAAAGCAAGGGTCCCAACACCGATCCCAGGGGAACCCCACTACAAACCTTCCTCCAGCCCGAAAAACATCCATTCACCATTACTCTTTGTTTCCTGTCACTCAGCCAATTTTGTATCCATGTTGCGATGGTCCCTTTTATTCCATGAGCTACAAGTTCGTTCATAAGTATGTTGTGTGGCACTGTATGTTTTTGAAAGTCCATGTACACCACATCAACAGCATTGCCCTCATCAACCCTCTGTGTTACCTCCTCAAAAAACTCCAGCAAGCTGATCAAACATGATTTTCCCCTAAGAAATGCATGCTGGCTTTCCTTAATTAACTCACATTTTTCTATGTGACTATTGATTTTGTCCTTAATTATTTTTTCTAGAAGTTTTTCCACCACCGAAGTTAAACTGACTTGCTGGGCTTATCGTTACACCCTTTTTTGAACAAGGGTGTAAGATTTGCAATTCTCCAGTCCTCTGGCACAACCTCAGAGTCCAAGACTGAAAAATTATGACCAGTGCCTCTGCGATTTCCACCCTCACTTCCCTCAGTATCCTTGCATGCATCTCATCCAGCCCTGGTGCTTTAGGCACTTTGATATATATTAATGATCAAAACCTTGGTGTATAGGGCACAATTTCAAAGTTTGCAGATGATACGAAACTTGGATGCATTGTAAACTGTGAGGAGGATATTGTAGAACTTTAAAAGGACATAGACAAGTTGGTGGAATGGGCAGACAGGTGGCAGCTGAAGTTCAATGCAGAGAAATCTGAATTGCTGCATTTTGGTGGGAAGAATATGGAGAGACAACATAGAATAAAGGATGCAATTCTAAAGAGGATGCAGGAGCAGAGGGACCTAGATGTATATTGTGCATGTCATTGAAGGTAGCAGGACAGATTGAGAGAGTGGTTAATAAATCATACAGTATCCTGGGCTTTATTAATAGGGGCATAGAGTACAAGAGCAAGGAAGTTATGTTGAACTTGTATAAGACACTAGTTCGGCCTTAACTAGAATATATTGTCCAATTCTGGGCACCACACTTGAGGAAAGACATGAGGGCATTGGAGAGACTTCAGAAAGGATTCACGAGAAAGGTTCCAGGGATGAGGAATTTCAGTTATGAAAATAGATCGGAGAAGTTAGGACTGTTTTTCTTGAAGAGAAGGCTGAGATGTGATTTGATAGAGATATTCAAAAACATGAGGGATCTGGACAGAGTAGATAGCACATTTCCAATGGACCTTTTCAGGTGCAGCTTACAATTCTCCTTGATGGAAGGCAGATTAATTGACACAACAGGATGTGTTTGAGGAGTGCACTAGATATGTACTAAGGATTTTTAAAAAGTGCAATTCAATAAAAAGGAGGGAGAGGCTTGAAAAAAATAAAGTTTCAATTGCTCAAATGCATTACTTTCTCCATATCACGTCATAATTTATAAATGGTCAAGATGATTTCCGCCACAAATAACCTTGAGGTTTGGATGCAGTACAATGCATTCTATCTGCACTAGGGATCTTGTTACTGCTTGGTACAAAGATGAGCAAAATCTGAACAGAATACGATCAGTTTTCAACTGTGCTAAAAGGAATCCAATGCAGTGGGATCTACACCACGCAAACAGTGAAATCAAACTTAACAGGCCACAATTCAATTAATTTATAGAATCTTGCAGCACAGAAGGCGGCCATTCAGCCCATTGTACTTGTGTCGGTTCTTTGAAAGAGCTATCCAATTGGTCCCACTCCCCTACTTTTTCCCCACAGCCCTGCAAAACTTTCCTTTAAGTATAATTCCAATTCCCTTTCAAAGGTTACTAATGAATCTGATTCCACCACCCTTTCAGACTTTCTAGATTATAACAATTCACTATTTATTTATTTTATTTTATTTAGAGATACAGCACTGAAACAGGCCCTTTGGCCCACCGTGTCTGTGCCAACCAACAACCATCCATTTATACTAACCCTACAGTAATCCCATATTCCCTAACACCTACCTACACTAGGGGCAATTTACAATGGCCAATTTACCTATCATCTGCAAGTCTTTGGCGGTGGGAGGAAATCGGAGCACCCGGTGAAAACCCACGCGGTCACAGGGAGAACTTGCAAACTCCGCACAGGCAGTACCCAGAATTGAACCCGGGTCCCTGGAGCTGTGAGGCTGCGGTGATAACCACTGCGCCGCCCATGTAATAACATTTCTGCCCATCTACCCCCTTGTTATTTTGTCAATTATCTTAATCTGTGTCCTCTGTTACCAACCCAGTGGATATAGTTTCTTCTTAATTACTCTATTAAACCGCCTTAAATGTTTTGCTGTACTCATAGGGCTGTATTTTATGGGCGAAGGCAGGAGCGCCCATAGAATCGCGACGGGTGGTGGGCGATGGAGGGCCCACCGCCACCCCATCGCCAAGCGATTTTGCCAGGAACAGGATAGACCAACAACATTCTTCTCGCCCAGAGGCCAATTGAGGCCCTTAGGTGGCCTAAAAATGGTCACTTAAGGGCCCCTTCCCACCACCGCCGGGATCGGGAGTGATTCCACCACGCGAAGAGGGCGCCTTGTAAAACGAGGTGCACTCCCTGCGGGCTTGTGCGGGATCCCTCTTCCATGGGCAGTCTGTGACCCATGAAGGACTCCAGCCGGCAAATCCTCCATCGCCATGGAGACCCCCTCCCGGACTTTACGCCCATCCTCCCACCCAACCCCTCTCCCCCCAACCCCTGCCACTTCCCGGGGCCTTCCAACTGGCCCTGGCAACCCCGCCTCACTTACCTGATGTCTGGGGTTCCAGCGCTGGGCCTGGGTTCAAGGCCGCTGCAGTACCAGCAGTGGTCACCGCTCCCAATGGCGCTACCAATTCTGTTGAGCTGCCAGCCCTGTGACTGGCTGGCAGGTCTTGGAGGCAGGATCCCCGTCTTTAAAGGGTCAGAGATTTCAGTGCCGTAAACCACCTCCGGAAAAACAGAGGATTGAGCTGGTGTGGGGGGCAGGGTGGTGGGTGGTGGGGTGGTGAGTGGGTGGGAGGGGAACGGCGAAAAGGCCAAGGCGGGGATCTCCCGCCATTTTGGCCCAGCGTCAGGAGCCCCGCTGCCTTCACAAGATCCTGGCCACTGTAATTGTTTTAAATAATCTTACAACGGTATTCACTGAGCAAAGACTTGGTGCTTTGGCATTGGAAGGAAAAATCAGAAGGCCAGTCTAACTGCTTTACTCTCAAAACCTCATAGGGTTTTTGGGCAGGGGAAATAGCTATGAGCATTACAGAAAAAAAGAGATACATAGCAATAGAATCCACAGAATTCCACCTGAGTAGAGCAATATTTGATTGTGTTTCTTTAAAGTAAAGATTTTTAAAATTATGTTTTAATGCTAAAATCGCTAACAATTTATATTTGGATTAGAGCTCAAATGTAAAAATTAAATAAAGAGTAATCAGCATTACACAGGCCAACCTGGTAAAAATTTTACGTGACCCTCAGTGTGAGTAACTTTTATACAAAAAAACACACAATGGAAATGGAGTCTTAAAATAACCCCAACCATTCCCTTGCTACACAGAGTAACAGATGTAACATCCATCCAGCCTCAGTTGGTCTTAAAATGATATTGACCATTACTTGGTTCCTGTTATTTTTTAAACATCTGTTATTTTAACAATGGTTTCAGTTACATCCAAAGCCATAAATCTCTTTCTAGGCATTTACAAGTACAGGATGTCAGCAACCTCTGTAGAACCTCAATGTATCCTTTCTCAGTTAGTGGGATAACATGCAACACCAACTATAAATGCAGCAATTAAAACAGGTTTTGATGAAATTTACTTGTTACTACTCCTTCCCTCCAGACACTTCTCTTTACAACTGCTTGGACCAATCACCATTATCTTGCTCAGAGACTAACCAGGCAACCTGCTCATAGGCCTCTACAAATATCACTTGAGAACCAGCTGCTACAAGATACATCAGCACAGCCCTGGAATGGGGGGAACTCATTTGACTAGGGAAGAAAATGGGCAGCAATGCACAAACAACAACAAACCCATCTAAAACAAGGTCAAGAGATTCAAAAGTAATGTGTTCAGGCAATTAAACTGGCAAAGTAAACACATTTTCTCTAATCCTCTCTGCGAACGGCTATAACGAACAGCCCAAATTGTTTAATGCTGGTGCATGGGGAAAATCCTGAACTAACAAATCAACTGTCAGTTCCTTATTCCAGTATGAAACCCACTGGAAAATTCATTAAAACTTTAGTAAGACTCTTCAGCCATTTGCCCAGTCTGAAAAATGTCTTTTAATGGAATTGGTCAGCAGTTCCAGAGTAACTCATTCTGCAGATTAAAAAATGCATGTTTCGGTGTGTGGTAATGCTAAGGTTAATCTTTTTCTAAATGATTAAAAGCAAACCCGAATGGTGTACAAGACTGATACAGTAGTACTTAAATGCGTCACAAACTAAAATGAAAAAAGCCCCAGTGAGCACTCTGCAAAGGAACTTGAGGCAAATTGGTTCAAGCTTTTTCTACTGCATTTGTAGTTAATCAGTGGGACTCTCATCATACTGTGCACCTCAGTGACCTCATTATAATGCACTATTTGGCAAATTGTCAAACACTCCATTATAGCAAAAGCCTCCTGCTGCTCCTGGATTTTCAGCAGATTTCTGATATTAGAAGCAGCACTACTGTTTCTGTCCTAGGTGTCTGATTCCTGGTTTTAATTGCAAATCCTCCTGCTTACCTGAAATTTACATGATCTGACTCACTATCTTTCATGTTAAAATAATAATAGACAACTAGTAAGTTAGAAAGCTGTAACTGTAATCTAATCAGGGAGTTCAGGTGACAGCAGAAACAATAACACATCTTAAACTGTTTAACTTCATCTGAAGTTGTATCACAGCCTTTGTAACTCTCTCACATCTATTTTCTTTTAAATAAATATCTTTTCAACTGTGGACTGTTATCCACCTTCCTGCAAACAATTAGCCACGCATGTGCAAATGATGGCTAACAGCATGCACCATGTACCTGATGTTCCCTAGTATTCCAAAAAGGTACTGATATGCTGGGCGGTATTTTATGCTCACCCCCACGACAAGTTTGGAGGCGGGAAGGGCATTTAATTAGGTGGGATGGTGGCGGGTGGGCACCCTGTCACCTTCCAGCTTCCACCCCAATTAAGTCAGTGGCTGTGCCTCTGGACAGCCTTCCAACCCCATCACCAATTGAGGCCCTTAGGGGAAATTAATACCCAATTAAAGGCCCCTTCCTGCCACTGCTGATATTAACCCATTGAACTGAAAGGAAAACTGGACTGTTGTAGGCCCAAAGGTTGATTTTTCAGCTTCAAATGAAAACCTGACCCCCCACCCATGCATGGCCTTTCCCACCTTCATATTATCAGCTGGATTTTACTGTCTTTGTGGTAGTATTTCTAGACTTTTCACTCCTCTCGAGTCTGTCTGAGATGCATAGTTCTGCTTTTCTCCTTGATTGCTAACAGCAGTGCCTAGAATAGTAAAATTCAATTCCAGTAGAGTCCTGGACAGGTTGGGCGGGGGGGGGGCGGGGTGAGCTGGCAACCTGAGTCACTCTTGATCAAATCATGATTTGAGAAGTCACATTGGTAGATTTTAACTGAATGACACATACTACAGTTTTAATTTATAATATAAATAATCTGGAATAGATCAACAATATTCTGTTGACATCCCCTTCTGGCACTCAAAATTATGATTGATTTTGGCGTCATTTTTAGTTGCATGATGCAATTCATGGTGCAGAATCTGGAATCCGAAAAACTTAAGTATATAATGCAACTAGGCCCCTTACAAAACTAAAATCAAAACATTCCATTTTGTTCTGGTTTACCTCAGGTTTGGGTGTCCACCCAAATGGTTTTACTACACTTTTTAAACTGGACCTCTGATGAATTCAGAGCTATTCTGGTTCCAAAACTGCAGGATTACAAGTGTGCCTTTTCATGAGGTTTGTCTGGGCATTTATCCACACTTATAACATAGCCCAAGCCCCCAAATGGAAATCACCAAAGAATTTACAAAAAAAAAAATCAAGGTAAAATGATAATGATGGAATTGTCTCTACTTCAAGAACTTCCAGTTAATTCTACTTGTTTTTTGCACATACACAGGGGCCTCCTATGGTGCTGCTCATGGTGAAAAAGAGGATATGCTGAAGCGTAGAAGGAAATATGACGCTTAAACAAAAGTGTGCATTATACTTACCAAATATTGATTACTACTATTTTTGAATTTGTACTCAGGATATGGGTAATGTTGACAAGGCCATATGTATTGGACATACCAGGTTATCCTGAAGTGGTAGTGGGCTTTCCTCTTGAACCACCGCAGTCAATGTGGTGACAGTGCTCCTATAATGGTGCTATGTCACGAATTTCAGGATACTGCCCCAGCAGTAAAGAAAGGACAGCGATACAAGACCAAGTGAGGATGGTGTGTGACTCGGATGGAGGTGATGGTGATCCATAATCAAACTGCATTTTGGGACAAGGAACAATTCAGACCTCAGCCCGAATAGTATCATAGATACATACCCCAGGATGTCCAAAATGTTTCAGCCAATTGAGTAATTTACAAGTGTAGTCACTGCTGTAATATAGGGTAATGTAAGAGCCAATATGTTCACAGAAACACTCTGCAATGAGATAATGAGCAGATAATCTGTTTTAGTGATGTTGGAGGATAAAAATTGGCAAGACACAGGGGAGAACTGTGCTGCTCTTATAAGAATAGCTCCATAGGATCTTTTATGTAAATCTGAAAGGTGGTGGAAGCTTACAATCTTATCCCTCAGTACTACACTTTGGTGTTATACAGTCATAGTATTAGCCAAGATTATGCACTCAAGTTTCTGGAAAGGGACATGAACTTACGTCCTTCTGACGCAGAGACCAGAGAGCTACCAATGGGCCAAGGCTGCCACCATGAATGGTGCAGTTCTGAACTTGCCAGGATTATGCAGCTGCAGTGTGGTTACAGGTGAATCAGTAATTTTAATCTGCACATCCGGAATGCAATCTCTTGTATGACTAAGCATGTAAACTCTATTTGATTCTGAGATATGTCCGAAGGAAATATGTACACATGCTATTCAACTTTAGGCCAGCTAGTACAACTGGGCCAAATTATCAATTTTGTTTAGGCAGATTCAGAAGAAACTGGAAGAAACCCAAAAAATATTACAACTGAATGCAAAGTAAAGTTTAATTGCTACTGCAGCCCTCAAAGAATGAGCAGAAAAAACTAGTACCACTGTAAATAGTGGAACAATGCTCCCATCCAACTGTCACAGAGATATGTAAAATGATATACAATCTTTGCAATGATGTCATTCTTTATTCCAGCACATTGGCAACAGCCAGTATTGATCTGAGTCCTGGGATTCAGGAATGTCTGCTTTTGAATTTTATTTGGTTACGCTGGTTTCTGCTAATGAGGCTTCAGGAACAGGATTCATGTGGTTTATAGTACTGCACTGGTGAATGTTACAGCAACTGCAAAATGACAGCACTGAAGATTTATAATGGTAATCAACAATATGCTTAACACTACTTTAAAGCCCAAAAGAATCTTTTTTTTAAAAGAATGTCATAAGTACTGTCTCTGCAAAAGGTAATAAAACAGTAGGCAAGAAGGTCATTTGGTAAGCATACAAGAGACATTTAATCAGATGTAAATGCTCTCAAAGAAAGAATGAACTTGCATAAAAAAATTTATGTTCTCAGGATGTCCCCAAGCCCTTCACAACCAATGAAACTGCATTCGTTTGACATAGTGGCTGTGATTAGAATATGTGTGTCACCATCTACATTTAGTGCAGATGCTCAGTGTTTTAGGGGCAGCGTATGCTTGTTTACATCAGTGAATGAGAATCAGTCCACTCCCACCTCTGTCCCTTACAACTCCCAGTTCCTATTTGATCTGCTGCTGGTCAGGCAATGGAACTCAGCTGCATATTATGGTCAGGAATTTTCAAGACAGTTTTGTCAGATTAAGATTTCCCCCACAGTCTGCAACAGAATTCCATCCCAGAGCAGCACCACCAGGAGCAAGAAAAGGCACCAGTATGAAAGGGCAGGAGGAGAATCCCAATGTGATCTGAAAAGATGCAGTTGGAAACTTCTGGAGATTAGGTGGGGTAAAAAAAAAAGTGCCAGCATGAACTGAGGGGAGAGAGGAAGCTGCATGGCTAATTTAAATACAAAATAGCGTGGGAAATGGGAGATTCAACCCAAAGGGTGGTAGAAATTTGGAATTCTATTTTGCAAATGGCAATTGATGCTAGATCAATTGTCAATTGTAACTCTAAGTTTGAAAGATTTTTATTATCCAGGGTATTGAGGGATGTGAGGCAAAGGTGGGTTTTGGAGATAGGTTGCAGATCAGCCATGATCTCACTGAATGGCAGAACAGACTTGAGGGACTAAATGGCCTTCTCCTGTTCCTATGTTTATGGCCCTGCAAAAGTTTCCTTTTCAAGTATATATCCAACTCCCTTTTGAAAGTTACTAATTGAATATGCTTCCACCACCTTTTCAGGTAGTGTGTTCCATAACCTCATAACTCATTGTGTTAAAAATGTTCTTCTAATCGCCTCTGCTAGTGGAAACTGTTTCTCCCTTTTTATCAAAACACCTCATTATTTTGAACATTCCTATTAAATCTGCCTTAACCTTCTCTGCTAAAAGGAAAATAATCCCAGCCTTTCGAGTCCCATGCAATCGCAGGAGGTGTAATTGCTGCCCTTCTACCCCCTCTCTCCGCACCATCCAAGGCCCCAAACACTCTTTCTAGGTGAAGTAGCGATTTACTTGTACTTCTTTCTTTAGTATACTGCACTCGCTGCTCACAATGCAGTCTCCGCTACACTGGGGAGAACAAACGCAGTTTGGGTGACCACTATGCAGAACACCTCCGCTCAGTCCGGAAGCATGATCCCGAACCTCTGGTTGCTTCCCATTTTAATGCACCACCCTGCTCTCGTGCCCACATTTCCGTCTTCGGCCTGCTGCAGTGTTCCACTGAAGCTCAAAGCAAGCTTGAGGAAAAGCAACTCATCTTCCGAATAGACACTGTACAGCCTTCTGGACTCGATATGGAGTTCAATAATTTCAGACCATGGGCTTCATTATTTTTTGTTTATTATTTTCATATACTCAATTTGTTTTTATTATTTATTTTTTAACCATGTGCTACTCTTGAACATGTTGTTCATGTTTTTACTTTCAGACAGAGTTGTTCATTATTCTGCCATTAGTGCTGTCTCTGGACTCATGCTTTGCCTTTTCCGACAACTATTTAGCACTCCATTGACATTCTGTTCCATGATATTTCTGTCATTTAATCTCTCCTGCCCTCCATCCTATCACAGACCTTCCCTTTTGTTCTTCATCCCCCCTCCCCCCTTTCATTTGCTCAAAGACTCATACATTTCTAACTTTTGTCAGTTCTGATGCAAGGTCACAGACCTGAAACGTGAACTCTATTTCTCTCTACACAGATGCTGCCAGACCTGCTGAGTATTTCTGGCACTTTCTGTTCTCACTAAATGATAAAGATTGGCACTGTTTATGTGATTGGATGTGTCGTTTGAAAGCCAATGCAGAATGAGTGATGTTGATGCATGTATGCAATGGCTGTGATGCATCATTTGCCATTTTATTAAATCTGCACTGTCTGTTGCAGGATAAACAAAGCCACAACCAGCATGAGCATGCTAAGCTGGGAGGAGGGGTCCCTGACATCAAGCTGCTGACCATGGCTGAGGCGGCAGCTTCAGTGATTGCGAGAGAGCAGGGAGACAGGGTGAGCAGCGATAGCGAGGAAGGAGCCACAAGGTGTAAGGATGAAGTGTCATCTCTGCTCTTGCAGCCTTAAGTGGAATCTGAATGAAATTGTTTGAAATCATGTGAAGCACATGCTTAAGGTGTCTCTGTTTAAGTCTCCACTGCAGATGCCCGCATTAGAGTTGCAGAATGCCACGTGGCCCAAAAATCCTTCTCTGGGGAGGAAGAGGAGGCCAATACCCCAGAGGATGCACCGTCACCTGCCTCTTCTTTCACCTCTGCCAGCACAGATACATCCACACGGCCCGTGGGGGGGGTGGATTTAAGATTAGAATCTGGGTCACAAGCTGGTGTGTGCGACACAGACATGTCCCAGCAGCGGACGCCAGCCGGGTCCCCTGACAATTGGAGGACTGCTGAAGATGGGGCCCCTGCTCATCCCCACGCTCATGATGAACCTCTGCTTGTTATAGAGTCATAGAGAGATACAGCACTGAAACAGACCCTTCGGCCCACCGAGTCTGTGCCGACCAACAACCACCCATTTATACTAATCCTACATTAATCCCATATTCCCTACCACATCCCCACCATTCTCCTACCACCTACCTACACTAGGGGCAATTTACAATGGCCAATTTACCTATCAACCTGCAAGTCTTTGGCTGTGGGAGGAAACCGGAGCACCCGGTGGAAACCCACGCGGTCAAAGGGAGAACTTGCCAACTCCGCACAGGCAGTACCCAGAACCGAACCCGGGTCGCTGGAGCTGTGAGGCAGCGGTGCTAACCACTGCGCCACCCTTGTTGCTAAGAGAAGTCTGTTGGATGTGCAGCAAAGCCATGTGGAACGTATGTCGGAGATACCTGAAGTCATGCGTGGCTTTGCACATGCCATGGAGGAGTCCATGCAAGACATGACGTCTGCCATGTCCCAGGCATTTGAGTGTATGGCTTCCTAAGTCAAGAGTCTGGTGAGCTTCGTGGTGAGTCTGGCTGACCACTCAAGCCAAATGCAATCTGACCTGCACTCCACTGCTGTTGCCATAGGCTCCATGTAGCAGAATCTAAGCGAGAGGGTGACAAGCAACCTGGACCTCCCCCCAGGTGCTCCTTTTCCTCAGGGAGACAAGCAGATGCCATCGTGCACACAGACAGAGGAGCAGCGCTTGCCAACTGCTCCAGGGCCTTCCTCTAAGGACACCCCCAAGTTAAGCAGCTTGTCCTCCCTCCCGACATTGACCTATTTACATAGAACATAACAGCGCAGTGCAGGCCCTTCAGCCCTCGATGTTGCGCCGACCTGTGAAACCATCTGACCTACACCTTCCATTTTCATCCATATGTCTATCCAATGACCACTTAAATGCCCTTAAAGTTGGCGAGTCCACTACTGTTGCAGGCAGGGCGTTCCACGCCCCTACTACTCTCTGAGTAAAGAAACTACCTCTAACATCTGTCCTATATCTATCACCCCTCAACTTAAAGCTATGTCCCCTCGTGTTTGTCATCACCATCCGGGGAAATAGACTCTCACTATCCACCCTATCTAACCCTCTGATTATCTTATATGTCTCAATTAAGTCACCTCTCCTCCTCCTTCTCTCTAACGAAAACAACCTCAAGTCCCTCAGCCTTTCCTCGTAAGACCTTCCCTCCATACCAGGCAACATCCTAGTAAATCTCCACTGCACCCTTTCCAAAGCTTCCACATCCTTCCTATAATACGGTGACCAGAACTGCACGCAATACTCCAGGTGCGGCCGCACCAGAGTTTTGTACAGCTGCAGCATGACCTCGTGGCTCCGAAACTCGATCCCCCTACTAATAAAAGCTAACACACCATATGCCTTCTTAACAGCCCTATTAACCTGGGTGGCAACTTTCAGGAATTTATGTACCTGGACACCAAGATCTCTCTGTTCATCTACACTACCAAGAATCTTCCCATTAGCCCAGTACTCTGCATTCCTGTTACTCCTTCCAAAGTGCATCACCTCACACTTTTCTGCATTAAACTCCATTTGCTATCTCTCAGCCCAGCTCTGCAGCCTGTCTATGTCCCTCTGTAACCTACAACATCCTTCGGCACTATCCACAACTCATCCGACCTTCGTGTCATCCGCAAATTTACTAACCCACCCTTCTACACCCTCATCCAGGTCATTTATAAAAATGACAAACAGCAGTGGCCCCAAAAGAGATCCTTGCGGTGCACCACTAGTAACTAAACTCCAGGATGAACATTTGCCATCAACCACCACCCTCTGTCTTCTTTCAGCTAGCCAATTTCTGATCCAAAGCTCTAAATCACCTTCAATCCCATACTTCCGTATTTTCTGCAATAGCCTACCGTGGGGAACCTTATCAAACGCCTTACTGAAATCCATATACACCACATCCACGGCTTTACCCTCATCCACCTGTTTGGTCACCTTCTCGAAAAACTCAATAAGATTTGTGAGGAATGACCTACCCTTCACAAAACCGTGCTGACTATCGCTAATGAACTTATTCTTTTCAAGATGATTATAAATCCTGTCTCTTATAACCTTTTCCAACATTTTACCCACAACCAAAGTAAGGCTCACAGGTCTATAATTACCAGGGCTGTCTCTACTCCCCTTCTTGAACAAGGGGACAACATTTGCTATCCTCCAGTCTTCCGGCACTATTCCTGTCGACAATGACGACATAAAGATTAGGGACAAAGGCTCTGCAATCTCCTCCCTGGCTTCCCAGAGAATCCTAGGATAAATCCCATCTGGCCCAGGGGACTTATCTATTTTCACACTTTCCAAAATTGCTAACACCTCCTCCTTGTGAACCTCAATCCCATCTAGCCTAGTAGTCTGAATCTCAGTATTCTCCTCGACAACATTTTCTTTCTCTACTGTAAATACTGACGCAAAATATTCATTTAACGCTTCCCCTATCTCCTCTGATTCCACACACAACTTCCCACTACTATCCTTGATTGGCCCTAATCTAACTCTAGTCATGCTTTTATTCCTGATATACCTATAGAAAGCCTTAGGGTTTTCCTTGATCCTATCCGCCAATGACTTCTCGTGTCCTCTCCTCGCTCTTCTTAGCTCTCCCTTCATTTACCTCCAGCAAGCGAGAACACAGGGGATACTCAAGCACCACTGCTGCAGACCACCAGTAGGATGGAGCCATCAAGGCTCTGTTCCTCTCGAGGATGCCCGTCACGGTCATCCACAGTAACAGGGCAGCACACTGAGCAGACTGCCTCCACCTCAGCTGCTAATGTCGGGGAGCACCTCGACGTAGTGGGAGAAAAAGGATATTGAAGGAGTTTTGATCACAAGGTGCCACGGCGGCTGTTATGATTGCAAAGATATATTTAAAAAAATTAATTTCATACAAAATTTGATCTACTCTTGGTAACGCTTTGCTTGGTTACTGTGACGGAAATCCCACATGCCAAGAGAGAGAGACAGACAGACAGAGAGAGAGAGAGAGACCTTGCTTCTCTTCGGTCTTCAAAACTGCAGTCTGCCAAACCTTTCTGTGAGGCACAATTCCAGTTTCCAGGTTGGCCAGCAGGTTAGTCATGTGACCAGCTCTTTGTTTGAAACAGCATCACCCACAAGTATTGTTGATTCTTCAAAGCTTACTAGACACACTCAGTTGGGGGAGGGGGGGCAGGGTGGAGTGCTGACTCTTACACAGACAATTACTCTCAATGTCTTTTGATCATCACTATTGACAAAACCCATCTGGATAATTGAACCACGGAGCACTTCCATTGTCTCTCTATGCAACTGTTGCTCAGAATGCAAATGTGCAGCCAAGTTTTCAGCCGCTCAGCTCTGTGGTCTTTTTAAACAAGTTACGTTCAATATTCAGTAAAAGTTCGAATAATGTTCCATATGACGAAATTGAGTTTCCATTTGGCAGGTGTGGTTTCGTCACATAATAGCGTAATGCCTTACTTTTGTTTTCTACAGTTATAACTTAATGCTGCTTGCAGTGGTGTGTAGTCACATCATCATGGCCCATAGATGATTTCAAATGCCAATTACATGCAAATGCAGCAACACTTCAATAAGATTGCAGAGATGAATAAGACTTCATGCTAAAGGGAATTTCTGTGGGGAATTGTTATGTTTCTCCTCCCAACATTCCTTGATGATGTGGCTTATTGTTGGCTGAAACGTGCATAAATGAGGTTCTGTCTGATGTCCCTTGCAAGTCTCTCCATGACCCTTATATCGATGATGGCATCATTGTCATCCTCCTCCTCTTCAGAGTCATGCAAGGTTGTGCAAGGCACAGCAGACTACGATTATTTGCAACACCCTCTGTGGCGCATACTGAACAGCCCCTCCAGACCGGTCAAGGCAACAGAATTGCATTTTCAGCATGTCAATGGTGTGTTCAATGGTGGCTCTGGTGGATCCAAGATCAACATTGTACCTCTCTTCAGCAGTGCTTTGGGGATGATGTATTGGTGTTATCAATCATATACAAAGGGGGTAACCCTGGTCACCCAGGATCCAGCCGTCCACTTCGGCTGGTTCCTTGAAAACTGCTGGCAGCTGGGAGTTTCTCAGAATGTAGAAATCATGACAGCTCCCTGGGAAACGTGCACAAACATGCATGATTCTTCTCCTGTGGTCGCAAAGCAGCTGTACATTTAAAGATTGGTAGCTTTTGTGATTGACAAAGACAGCAGATTGGTCCCAGGGAGCTCTAATGGCCACATGAGTGCAATCGATCCCCGCTTGCACTCTAGGGAACCCTGTGATGGTACCGAAGGCTGCAGACCTTGCTGCCTGGCTGTCCTCGTCTACAGGAAAGTAGATAAAATCATTGGCACCTCGAAAAAGGGCAATGGTCACCTCTTTGATGCACCTGTGGGTCGCAGACTGCGATATGCCACGTATGTCACGCGTGGATCCCTGGAAGGAGCTGTTGGAGAAAAAATTGAGTGCAGCAATCACCTTGAGGGCAACTGGCATGGGATTCCCATCAAAGCCGAGTGGCTACAAGTCATGCTGTACGATCCGCCAAATTTCTGTGACCACTTCACGTGACATCCTTAGGCGTCTCTGGCATTGTCTCTCTGACATTTGAAGGTAATTTGTCCTGGGCCTGAGGATGCGATGACGTGCCAGTGCCCGTCTTTGATAAGGTCATTTCTCAATGTTATCATTCGGAGCATCCTCACCTTCCTGGTGCTCAAGCATCATGAGTTGAGGGAGAAGACCCCTCCTTAGTCTCTGTTCTTCTTCCCGTAGAACTAGACAAATTGGGTGTACAAGACCCATGTTACTGTGGCTTTACTGAACAATAAATAAGCAGAGCGTAGCGATTCAGCCCTCTGTTGCGAGTGAACTGAAACATCGAGCAGGTCCCTTATATTTGCCTTCAAACTGCAGCCAGGTAGAAGACACACCCACTGTCGTTTGCCTCCTCCCATTCTTGCAATCCTTGAACGTCCATGTGGTTTCCATTATCGTTAGAGAAGATGGTGCGCATGGAATTCAGGGCAAGTCTCCCCAACTTTCAACCTCTTTCTGCAACCTTCCAGCTTGAACCCATCACCCTTGACCCGCCTAATGTTACTGATACCTTTCCCTCTGTTACCATTGAGCCTCCCCCCATGACTGTGCACAGTGTAATCATCAATGTACTCATGCCATCCCTTGCCCATTCCTACTCCCGTTACTGTTGACATGCTGACTCTTGTCCTTGAACCTCCTCATGTCGAACTGACCATTGTTACTGAGAACTGTTCCCCTCCATATGGAACAACCATTAGTCATGACCTTCCCCCTTCCAGAATCCATTTTGCCTCCATTGACTGTGATCGCACCCTCTGCTACCCACTACCCTTAATTTGCCCCACAGCTTCCCGACGTCAACAGTGCTCCTTCCTCCCTTTTGGCCCTTGTCAAATATCTTCACACAGTACTGATCTAATCCACCCACCACCCCTGCAGCCGACAAAATGCATCTTCAACATCAACATCAACCAATCAACAATATGGACGCTCCGCTCCGCCCTGCTCCTCGATGCACCCAATTAGCCCCACCCTTCCCTCCCCCTCCATGTAGCCCCCGCCCATGCTATCACTGCCATTCCCTGAGATGATTCATTCTTGCTGGTGCTGAGCCTGGAGGCAAACATCCATTCCAATGCTGGCGTTAGTTTAGCGGCTGAGTGAAAGACAGAAAAGCACAGTCCTGTGACTCAACTGCACAAACCTGACTATTGCACACCACGTTAAAATATTCATGAACTGGGTCGCACAGGAATATCGCTCGCCATTCAGTTAATCTGGCAGGTAGGACTAAATCATAACTATGCGTAGGGTAATGAGTATTCGTGTTATTTAAATGAATGCAAAACTGCAATCTGCCACTGCGCTGGGGGGAACCCTGGAACGCCACAAACTCACCACCGACTTAATTCCTCTAAAATATCCCACCATTGGTAATCTGAAAAAACACGTCCCGCCTAAGCGGTACAGTGGCGCGGTGGTTAGCACCGCAGCCTCACAGCTCCAGCGACCCGGGTTCAGTTCTGGGTATTGCCTGTGCGGAGTTTGCAAGTTCTCCCTGTGACCGCGTGGGTTTCCGCCGGGTGCTCCGGTTTCCTCCCACAGCCAAAGACTTGCAGGTTGATAGGTAAATTGGCCATTGTAAATTGCCCCTAGTGTAGTTGGTGGTAGGAGAATTGAGGGAAGATGGGGATGTGGTAGGGAATATGGGATTAATGTAGGATTAGTATAAATGGGTGGTTGAAGGTTGGCACAGACTCGGTGAGCCGAAGGGCCTGTTTCAGTGCTGTATCACTCTATGACTGATTATATTACTCCACATGCCACCAAATCCACCGCGGCGGACTTCGTGTGTAAAAGTGTTTCCTAATTTCACTCCTGAAAGGGCTGGCTCTAATTTTTAGACTTTGTCCCTCGTCCTAGACTCCCTAACCAATGAAAATAGTTTCTCTCTATCTATCCTATCAGTTCCCCTTAACATTTTGAAAACTTAAATCAAATCACCCCTTAACCTTCTAAACTCCAGGGAATACTGTAATTGCGTAATCGCTCTTTGTAATTTAATCCTTGGAGTCCAGCTATCATTCTGGTAAATCTACAATGAATTTACTGAACTTGCTCCAAGGCCAATTGGGAAAGAGCAGGGGGATGGGATTAATTAAATAGCTCTACCAAAGAGTCACCACATACTCTGAATGATTCTATGATCTATCCTCATATTAGATATCTTACATCTGAAGCATTGCCCGTCTACAAAAACTGTGTGCATCTTTCTCCTCATTCTAAATCTTATGTCCACATTTTATAGTGACAACTGCCTACATAAGCTCGTCATGCTACGTAACAGTAAAACAGGAGTGAAGAGCAAATCTTAATACATTTGGAGGAGACACTAAGAATAAGGACAGCAAAGGGACAAAACCATCAAAAGTATCAAGGAACACAAGGTCTAAGAAAAAAATAGCGAAAGAAAGAAAAAGAGAGAAGGGAAAAAGATTGTGGGGAGTATGAATGCATCAGGTTCATAGTGTTTATCGAACCATAGAAAAATTACGGCACCAAAGGAGGCCATTCAGCCATCATGTCTGCACCTGTCGCAAAATCTAGCCGCCCAATCTAATCCCACCTCCCAGCACCTGGTCTGTAGCCTTGAAGGTTACAGCACTTCAGGTGCATGTCCAGCTACCTTTTCAAGGAGTTGAGGGTTTCTGCCTTCACCACCGTTCCTGGCAGTGAATTCCAGACACCCACCACTCGCGGTGAGAAAATTCTTCCTCATGTCCCCTCTAATCCTTCTACCAATAACCTTAAATCGGTGTCCGCTGGTAATTGACCTCTCCACCAGGCGAAACAAATCCTTCCTGTTTACTCTATCTAGACCTCTCATAATTCTGTACACCTCAATTAAGTCACCCCTCAGCCTCCTTTGTTCCAAGGAAAACCACTCTAGCTGATACAATCTTTCCTCATAGCTGCAACTTTCAAGCCCTGGCAACATTCTTGTAAATCTCCTCTGTACTCTCTCCAGAGCAATTATGTCCTTTCTGTAATGTGGTGACCTGAACTGTGCGCAATACTCCAGCTGTGGCCGAATCAGGATTTTATACAGTTCCAGCATTACATTCCTGCTTTTGTATTCTATACCTCGGCCAATAAAGGAAAGCACCCCATATTCCATCTTCACCACTTTATCTACCTGTCCTGCCACCTTCAGAGACCTGTGGACATGCACTGCAATGTCTCTCACTTCTTCTACCCCTCTCAATATCCTCCCATTTATTGTGCATTCCCTCGCTTTGTTTGCCTTCCCCAAATGCATTAGCTCACACATCTCTAGATATATATATTATAAATATATATATATTTTTAAGTGAATGTGCAAGATAGTAGAAATAAAGTTTGGAAACTAAAGTTATGAATTAGAATGAACATGATCTTATAGCACCAATAAAAACTTGAGCTCTGCTGAGGTCAAACTGCTAAATAAATATTTTTAGCTAAACCATTATCAGGAGAGACAGGGAGGAAAAAAAGGGAAATCACGTGGGCCTATGGAGTAAAGACAAGATTACAGCTGAAGGAAGTAAAGTTTTTAATCAATGGTGGTGTTCAGCCAAATTCTATCACAGTTTCATTAAGAAAAGCAAAGACATTTGTTGGGAGTACATTATGGACTGAATAGTGACAAAGAAATCAAAGATGATTTCTAAAATTCATTCTCAGGATGTGGGCATCGCTGGTAAGGTCTAATTATGAGGGACATCAACTATCCTAAGTAAGACTGGGCCAAGACAGAGGTTTGCACTCAAAATGAGCAAGGGGTTCTTAGAAGTATCCAGGACCGTTTACTCAATCAGAAGCTTGCATACAATCACAGAATTTTATAGCACAGGGGCCATTTGCCCCATCACGCCTGAACTAACTCACAATTCAATTCCCTTGCCCTCTCCCCTTCTATATTTACCCCCCCAAAAGATTTATCCAATCCCTTTTTATAAGCTATTATTGATTCTACCTCTACTACTGTTGCTGCTCGGGTGTTCCATAATCCAACCATCCTCTTTCTAAAAATAAAACAAGAAAGAGAACTTTTCACACTTGACAAATGATAGGGAGAACAGCAAAGTTATGCTGCACTTCCCCTTTGTGTGGAATGCATTTCCAACAGCATCATCACAATCCACTAATGTGCTAAATATGATGTAGTGTCAATAACCTATCTTTAACAATGCTAACTCAATCCAGGTATAGAACCATGGCAAAATACGGCACAGAAGGAGGCTATTCAGCTCATCGTGTCCGTGCCGGCTGAAAAAATTAACCGCCCAATCTACTCCCATCTTCCAACACCTGGTCCATAGCCTGGCAGGTTACAGCATTTCAGGTGCATGTCCAAGTACCTTTTAAATGAGTATACAGTGCATGATTAGATTAGATTAGAGATACAGCACTGAAACAGGCCCTTCGGCCCACCGAGTCTGTGCCGAACATCAACCACCCATTTATACTAATCCTACACTAATCCCATATTCCTACCAAACATCCCCACCTGTCCCTATATTTCCCTACCACCTACGTATACTAGTGACAATTTATAATGGCCAATTTACCTATCAACCTGCAAGTCTTTTGGCTTGTGGGAGGAAACCGGAGCACCCGGAGAAAACCCACGCAGACACAGGGAGAACTTGCAAACTCCACACAGGCAGTACCCGGAATCGAACCCGGGTCCCTGGAGCTGTGAGGCTGCGGTGCTAACCACTGCGCCACTGTGCCGCCCTAATATCACAAGCAGTTACACATCACTTATAAGTTTTGTTCCTAAACAGATCAATACCTGATTTTCATCCTGTTCCTCCATACTGTATTCTGTGCTTGTCTGTACCTCTGAGGCTTTATCTCCCAGCAGAAAGCCTAGTCGTGTCATGAGTGTATTTGCAGCCTCATCCACAGATGGTGGGGGTCCCAGTTCCTGTTCTGAGTCACCTGTGCAGAAAGGTAGAAAATAAATCAATTAAAGAAGTGATGTCACTATCTTATACATAAGGAAGGACAGTTGGGTGATAAGTTTCACAATACATCAACGCACCTGTCCTGTACTTACATTACTGAAATTTACCAATTGATAACATGTTGAAATATCTGTACAGCAGCAAAGCAAGCGTGTTTAATCGCAGTTCATATTTCTTTCAGATTGATTAAACTTTTTTTGTAAAGTTGTTTTGGACAAAACAAGGTGCAACATTGGTACCTCCCCCTAATCCCATAGATACTGAAATGGGGATATGTGAGCACATAAATACATGAACATATCGGTGACCACCTGTACATCAAGAATGTTTAAAGGATAAAATTAATACATTCATGACACAAAGCATGCTCCTCATCCTTTTAATGCAATGCAACACCCACAGTCGGGTAGAAGATTATGTGATGTACTTTTATGAATGTTTCAAACAGCCAAAAGTACAAACTTGCATTTATATACTGCCTTCTCTTATACCAGAACCATTCCAAAGCACATATTCTAATGGGTTACTCTGAAGTCGAGTGACTGTTATGCAGGTAAATGCCAGCGCAAATTTACACATTGCAAGTTCCTACCAACAGTACTATTTTCCTGCACTAGGAGACAAAGGAACCAAAGGGAATAAGTTTAAGGATGGAGTTAAGGATAGCTTGGAGGTTACTGGATCTAGAAAATACAAATTGGGCATGAAACACAAAAACAGGGCAGAGCTTCTATCATTCTTCCTCATTGGTAATTTGAACTATTCAAAGGAATATAGGGCAGAATGAATAAAGATGTACATAACTAAAATAGGGACTGTAGAGGTAATAATTTAATAACTAGTAATTTAATAAAATATAATTTTTTTGGGACATTGTTCAGAAATAGTATAAATTAAACCAAAAGCTCAAAGGGATCTCATCTGTGAACTTATTGAAGACATGACCAGTTATTGCACTGACAGGATTCTTGCAATAATACAGTATAAATGCTGAGATGTGACTGTGCAACTGTCTATGTATTCCCATCTTGCTACTGGCTCGTCTTTTCAGATATTGTAAAAGATGCTGAAAATAATCCAGTAGCTTTGTTGCAGAGGCAGCACCCGCATCCCTGTATTGTTACACTGCCTATGTCAAGGTAAAGGGAAACAAGTGGAAAAATAGATTGACAAATGTTCCTCTACACTATACAAAATGTACTTTTTCATGACAAAAATAAACGATAGTTTAAAACGCTGCAGGGCTATTTTATTCCGTTAGAAACAAGAGTACTTGTTATTATTTAAGAAAAACCTTGGCAAGATTGACAATTGCTTAGGCTCCATGTAATCCCTAGCCTCCTGAGGCATATTACCCTACATGCATATATTAGCAGGTGCCATTCGACCTACAGAGTTTGCTTATGGTTGTAGTGAGGACAGCTACAAAATACACGCTTACCTGCCATGTTAAATGTTTGCTAGCAGCTGTATCTTGCATTACAGAAAAAAAAGGAACTGTCTTAAATTAATATGTACATTCTGCCACTTTCAAATTGAAATTTGTGACTCACCAGCATACCAATGTCAGTGTGAGAAAAATAACCATTTGAAGAAACACACTGCCACTGAGTGTCACAGCACTAATACAGAACCATGAAGCGAGGGATGAATAAACATCTGCGACCCAGTTCATTTAGTTTCCAATCTGAACCATGATGAGCAGAGATTATGTCATGTCTGCGCAGGGATGGGAGGAGGGGTGAACAGGATGGAAAATGGACAAAAGGATTACAACTGGAAATCTACAGCACCTCTTGAGATCTGCTACAGCTTCCACTTATACAGTTCTCAAGTGCAGGATGATCAAGATATCTTGGAACCTTTTATAATAAAGGAGGAGACAGGTATGTTCTGTTTGCTATATATAAAAAGGATACAGAGGCACTGAACAGGATGCAAAAAAGATTTAGAAGGATGATGCCAGAATTGTGTGGTCATACCCATCAGGAAAGGATGAAGAGGCTGGGTCATTTTCTCTTGAGAAGAGAATGATGAGGAGTGATCTAAAAGAGATCTTTAAAATTATGACATACAGAGAGTCTTTCTACTTGTGGGGAAGAGCAAAACTAGAGGCCATCAAAATAAGATAGTCACCAAGAAATCCAATAGGGAATTTAGAAGAGACTTCTTTACCCAGAGAGTGGTGAGAATGTGGAACTCACTACCCAGGGAATAGTTACGAACATACGAATTAGGAGGAGTAGGCCACTCAACCCCTCGAGCCTGCTCCATCATTCAATAAGTTCATGGCTGAACTGATTACTCCACGTTTCCACCTACCCCCGATAACCTTCCACTCCCTTGCTTATCAAGAATCTATCTACCTCTGCCTTAAAAATATTCAAAGGCTCTGCTTCCACCGCCTTTTGAGGAAGAGAATTCCAAAGACTCACGACCCTCAGAGAAAAGATTTCTCCTCATCTCTGTCTTAAATGGGCGACCCATTATTTTTAAACAGTGGCCCCTAGTTCAAGCTTTTCCCACAAGGGGAAACATCCTTTCCACATCCACCCTGTCAAGACCCCTCAGGATCTTATATTTTTCAATCAAGTCACCTCTTACGCTTCTAAATTCCAGCGAATATTAGCCTAGCTTGTCCAATCTTTCCTTGTAAGACAGCCCACCCATTCCAGTTATCAGTCTAGTAAACCTTCTCTGTACTGCCTCAAACGCATTTACATCCTTCCTTAAATAAGGAGACCAGTACTGTACACAGTACTCCAGATGTGGTCTCACCAATGTCCTGTATAGCTGAAGCATAACCTCCCTACTTTTGTATTCAATTCCCCTTGCGATAAACGATAACATTCTATTAGCTTTCCTAATTACGTGCTGTACCTGCATACTAACCTTTTGCGATTCATGCACTAGGACACCCAGATCCCTCTGCATCTCAGAGCTCTGCAATCTCTCACCATTTAGATAATATGCTTCTTTTTTATTCTTCCTGCCAAAGTGGACCATTTCACACTTTGCCACATTATAATCCATTTGCCAGGTCTTTGCCCACTCATTTAACCTGTCTATATCCTTCTGTAGCCTCCTTATGTCCTCTTCACAAGTTACTTTCCTACCTATCTTTGTGTCATCAGCAAATTTAGCAACCATACCTTCGGTCCCTTCATCCAAGTCATTTATATAAATAGTAAAAAGTTGAGGCCCCAGCACAGATCCCTATAGCACACCACTCGTTACATCTTGTCAACCAGAAAATGACCCATTTATGCCTACTCTCTGTTTCCTGTTAGCTAACCAAGCTTCTATCCATGCCAATATGTTACCCCCTACACCATGAGCTTTTATTTTCTGCAATAACATTTGATGTGACACCTTATCAAATGCCTTCTGGAAATCTAAGTACAATACATCCACTGATTCCCCATTATCCACAGCACATAACTCCCTCAAATAACTTCAACAAATTGGTTAAACATGATCTCCCTTTCACAAAACCATGTTGACTCTGCCTGATTACCTTGAATTTTTCTAAATGCCCTGCTATAACATCTTTAATAAGAGTTTCTAACATTTTCCACAAGACAGATGTTAAGCTAGTTGAGGTGACTAGTATAGATACATTTCAGGGGAAGCTAGGTAAGCTTGAGAGAGAAGGGAATAGAGGCAGACGAGTTAGATGAGGAAGGATGGGACCACACTAGAGTGGAACATGAACACCAGCATGGACTAGCTCTGCCAAATGGCCTGTTTTTGTGCTGTACGTTCTATGTAATCCTTTGATTCTATGTGGCAGACACTTAACATGGGTAAAGGGGAGAGAAATGAAGGGGCTAAAATGGGACTAAATATATTGTTGGAGGAGCATTCTGAAATAGATTGCAATACAGAGGGTAGTGAATTCCAGAGAATAGGAGCATGGTGGCTGAATGAGCAGACATCAGTGATGGAGTTGAGAGGGTGAGGGACAAAGAGAAGTTTGGTGTTAAATGAATGGAGGCTGTGCCTGAGGATGTAAGGCAGCAGAAGATTGCTAAGGTAGTCAAAGTCCATGGAAAGATCTGAAAACAGGCATTTTGAAATTGGTCCAGTTGGGGCAAAGGAGCCAACGGAGCTTGAAGAGGATGCAGTGATTGAAGTGCAGAACCTAGTATGAGTGAGGATGCAGCCCATTCTATTTTGTGAGTGTTTAAACTTTGTAGAACTAATTTGGGAGCCTAGTTAGAAGGTCATTTGAGAATTAAACCATTGAGGTGATTATGGTATCGACTAAAGGTCAAAGAGCAGAAAGGGAGAGATGAAGGAGAGGCAGGCACTATTGCAGAGGTGGAAGAAAGCATTGATTTATTTTTGCTGTAAGTCTATCCCACACATTCCCCGCTCAAACATTTTCTACTCTTGTCTTATGAGCCTCCTAGCTCACAGTTGGAGCAACAGAAATGGACATTTGACTGCAGGTTAACCGGATTGACGTGTGATTTGGGATCTTTGGAGCAAAGGAAGGGGATGGGGATGGGGAAGAATGAAAAACAAAAGTTTCAAAACTCAAGTATAGAATCTGCAGAAACTAGGATCTGCTCACAGTTAAAATATAAAAAGAACATTTTGTTAATATCCAGAAAGCCCACCAACATCTGAAAGAGCCAGCTCAAGAGTTTGGATGGAGACATTTCTCATGAAAAATCTTCACCTGAAACATTAATGTTTTTTATATTGCATTTCCAATATTTTCTGTTTTTATTGCAGAACTCCTGCATTTGCAGCATCTTGTTTTAACTCTTCATTCAGTTATTTAATTGGAACTTTCTTTTTTATATAGGCCTTGTGCAGCGAACATAAGAGGTTTGTCAAGATAATACCAGTGATGAGGCTTTTGTTATGAGGAGTGACGAGAGAAACACAGCTTCTTTCATTAGAAGAGAGATTGATAGAAGATGTGATACAATATCATGAAGAGTGAATAAGGAAAATATGGTCAGTGAGTCAGTAACCAGAGCACATAAATTTGAAATCACAAACAACAAATGAAGGGAGTGGTTAGAGGCTTTTTTTTTTTAAAGCAGAGGCTTATAAGAGAAAGAACCAGTGATGGAAGTAGAATCCGAGTAGCTTTTAAAGTGAGTGAATAAATATTCGAAATAGAAAAAATTAGAAAGGTTATAGGGTAAGGGTAGGGGAATGGATTTAAACAGATAGCTCTTTTAAGGAGTGGCTGCAGGCTCAATGGGCCAAATGGCACTCTCTTCTGTGCTACAAAATTCTAAATCCAAATCTTACTGCAGATTCATGTATTTTATTTTGGCTGTAACAGTGTCAGCATTTTTAATGAACAATCCCAAAGGCCAATGATACCTATTATAATGCAGTGCAAAACTAACCAAGAGCAGATAAATTATGGGTACGTCTCAACAGGGGCAATGAATTACGGGCACACTTTTAGCACTGTGAAACACTCATGACTCATGGGGATGAGTACGCTGGTTGAGACAATCATAGCAGTGAAGACACACCTACGACTCGCAGCCAATGCAGGGATATATGCATAGGGATGAATGGCCCCTTTGAAACTTAATATAGCCTTTAAATTCTACAACCATGTACACTGCTGCCAAGCATTTAGAAATAATTCATCAACAATCTGTAATGGTAGAGCACTCCATCTCAAGAGAATCAAGAGAAACAGCCAATTCAACCTCTCTTGGCGGGGGGGGGGGGGGGGGGAAACGCCATCCTGCCAGTTGGTCAGGTACATGTTTTGACAGCACAGTTGGCCATGAGGCAACAGTATCCTGGCAAAAGGTGACATGTATGGGGACCAGGGGCTGGATTTTAACAGCCTGCCGCCAACCGAGCTCAAAAAATGGTAGCCCTCCCATGTGGGCAACCCGCCAATGTGCTGCTGCTATCTCAAGCGCAGCGACTCACTTGAATAGCCGAGGCGGCCCACCACCCCCCACCAATCTCGTGGAGGGGGTGGGCTGTCCGTCCCCGGCAATGGTGCAGCTGCCTGTGTGCAGGCATTGGCGCCGTTTTTAAAAGGGCAGCCAGCCCTGCTGCCCAATTTACATTATTAAAATCCTACCCCCAAAATTAAATAGATTTCTAACACCCCTTTCCCACCCCCCCAAATAACAATTAGAATGACTATTTGCCCTTTCCTCCCCAAAAAACTTACCTTTTACATCTGACCTCCCCCCCACCCCCACCCCTCCAAACTGCACTAGGTTTAAGGTCCAACCCTTCCCACCATCTCCGACACCCATTACGTATAATTGACCCCATTCCCCCCTCCTGCACTGACAAACATACCTCCTCCCCCCTCCCCACCAATGTGGTGCTGCGTTTCTCCGGACGGGGATCTGAAGGCACGGGAGTGCCGGCCACCGCGCCGACGATCGCAGTGGGCCCTCAATATCACAGGTATGTCCATGTAAATTTATTAATTTTATTTATTTGAATATTTAAATTGTGGTCCCATCACCCAGCGACGAGGGGGGCTGCCACAGAGCCTCACCGCCGCCGGGAGGGTCAGGCTTAACCCTCCCGGCGTCGAGATCTGTGGCGGGCCTCATCTGGAGCCATCTTCAGGCCCCACCCCCGTCATGGAACCCGACACCTGGGAGAACAAAATTCAGCCCTAGAAATGGAATAGAGAATTCACACACCTGAGGCATCATTTCAGCAGGGTAGGTAAAAACATCTTTCATGTTCACAGAATTAAGTAAATTCTGTACTTCAGAACACAAACACAACGTTTGATAATAATCCTTACAGTACATCAACTTTACTGTTCTTACCTGTCTGATCGAGTACAGCAATTATGAAATGATTTTCCACACACTTCTAATCATAAACAGGGTCGAAAATGTTTAAATACTGAAATGAAATGAAAAGTAAAATCCCTCTAAACAAGACGGCTGCAGCAGCAAATGCTCAAACCAAAGGGAGTACCTGAACATCTGGGAGGGGAAGTCTCCTACAGGGCTGTCACTCCCATCATGAACAATCTCATTAGCTAGAATTTCCAGCAGGAAAACAAGTCCATGCAACTTGTTTGTTTTGGAGGGTTTTTTCCCCCCCTGGCTGTGTAATTGTGAGCATTCAAAAGCAAACGGTAGGGATTTAAAACCAGTGCACCAAGTCTAAGTGGCAAGTGAAATGTAGCAGTGCATGCAATAATTTCAGAAGCATTAATGCGATGCCATGACATCTCAAAAGGTTAATTGAAAATGAGCTCTTACTAGGATTCAGCGACAAATGCCGTCCTTGCCAGTGACTCCTAAGTCCCAAGAATGAATTTTAAAAAAACAAAAATACTCACCATGAAACTCAAGTGCCTTTATTTTGAATTTTGCAAGGATCTATCTCAGGTTTTGAAAACTAAATAGAAATTAGCCTGCCGGTACTCTACTCATCTTTATTGGGTAACACCAATTCCCTTAATAGATTAACATCTGCATACCACAAAATTTCAAATCAACATCAAGTATACAAAAACCTCCCTCCATCTAGATCCCTCCTTAATTCAGTAATTTCTTGCCAATTCATTATAAGCAAGTCAAAATGCCTGAACCTAATCATCATGCAGAAGTGGAGGCATGTATTTGGGGGTGGGGGGGGGGGGGTGTGGGAGGGGCAAGAAAGGCACAATGGAATAATTGATGTGACTTGTCCCACTTAAATTGTGTGCCCTCTGTTTTGAGGAGGTCAAAGTTTAGAGGTTACATTTATAACAGTAATCAAACCATCTGTAATACAATGCAGATTAAGCAGTAATATGGATGCGCATTGATGTCAGTGAGTTGGAGTCTTGCACTTTTATGAGAGAAAAAGCTTTTCTGTTCAAAATCAACTCCCAGTATTTTCTACTATAAACCCTGATGCTTTTTAATTCACCTTCTATTACAATGGATGTTTTACAACACACAGCTGGAATGAACAGCTCTTTCCAGATATGTCATACCATGCAGCATGCTGTGATTCTCTTGAACAATGTATTATATGTCCTAGCACCAATGGAACTGCATTCAAGCTGAATTGTGCAGTTACATTACTGTCTGGTCAAACAATTAATTCAGGTTAAATGTAGGGCTAGCAACTACTAGCAGAAAGAACATACCAACATGCTGCACCATTGTGGGGGGGGGGGGGGGGGGAAGGGGGATAGAATGAAAGTTCACATCCCAATGTCCCCCACATATCAATTTACAGATCTTGGACAAGTTGTACCAAGTGAAGAAGGGCCATTTTCTCAGGCAGAGATGTAGGAAAATAAACAGGGGTGTTGTAGCATAAGTGGTTATGTTACTGGAATAGTAATCTCACCATGGCAACTAGGGAATATAAATTCAGTTAATAAATCTGAAATAAAAATCTAGTATCAGTAATGGTGAACATGAAACGACCAAGATTTTTGTAAAAACTCATCTTGTTCACTAATGTTCTTATCCTGTCTAGCCAATATGTGACTTCAGACCCACAGCAACCTGGTTGACTTTTAATTGCCCTCTGAAACGGTCTAGGAAACCACTCACTTGCATTAAAGACGGCAACACCTTCTCAAGGGCAATTAGAGATGGGCAATAAATGTTGGCCCTACCTGTGACACCCACATTCCATGAATGAATTTTAAAAAAACAGAATTTGCATCAGAGTCACTAGTCACTACATCTGCTACACTCCTATTGGCCAGATGGGAAATGGCAGAGACCAAGGAACCTTTCTGTTCTTTTGGGAAATGAATAAAGCACAATAATGGGAAGAACCTAAAAGGGACAGAAAAGAGATGTGCAAAAAGTGGAAACAATGTATTTCTCAAACAAAGAAAAATAACTCCTACAGTGCAAACTTTTATTATTAGATATAATGATGAACACTATTGTTCTGGGTTATTTATAATGTTAACCTAACCATTTTTTTCCCAAATAACTTTTCATTAATCAGTATTTGAATAAGACAGTTTCTTCCAATTTGTTTTAATTATGAAATATTTCCCAAAATGTAAAGAATCTTACCTTTAGTTTGAGGTATTCAGATTGACTGCAGAAATACTAGTATGAATTAATGTAAGAAACAATATATGACTTAAATGTAAAATGCATGGAACAGAATTCGCACAGGTAGGACAGAAAGGGATTCGGATGTCCTTGTGGTCCGAATGTGGGAGGCAATTTTAACAAAACCTCACACTATGGAGAGAACTATAGCGAGTACAGTGGAATACAAGTAGACTGAGGATATCTTTATGACATACAATGCATGGATAAAACCACACTTGGAAAACTGTTGTTACGACCAGGTGAGAAAGGGGTCTAGGGTTTCCTCTCAGCCTCCACCTGGTCTTACCGTTACAGGGTTTAATTTTTAAACACACCATTTTTTGAGCTCCCCCTTAGTTCACTAACTTCCAATTATAAGGCAAAGAAACTGGCCAAACAGGTTTTCTTAGATTTAAAGAAAAAAAGGTTGAACTTTATTAAACTTCAGTTAACTCCTACGGATACATGATGCGTCCATGCTAGCATACATATGCGACACACACATGCAGATAGAGATAGAAAAGAAATAAAGTGGAAAAGTTTGAGCCAACATCTGAAGATGGTTTTGGTTACTGTTCTTCGAGTTCGCTGTAGAGTCCTTGATTGTAGGTAGGTCTTGTTTTTCGTTGGGGCCTAGTATTCTTCTTAAACCTTGTGCTATGTATGAGAATTTACTCTCTTGTGGTTCATGTGTCCTCAGTGGGGCCAGAGGCTTGTGAGAAAGAGATAGGAGCAGACAGGAGAGGTCTTCTCACTCCAGGAGTAAACAGTATTTCTTGTGTTCAAAAACTCTGCAACTAGTTCAAAAAACTCTGGACCAGCCAGTTAGTCATGTGACCAGCTGGTTTAACCAGTCCTGGCTTTTGTGGATTGTATCACCTTAGCAGTCTCTGGAATGCTCTTCCTTACACCTTCAATGTCTGGTGATCAAAATCCATTGTGGGTTGAATGGGAATGGTCCTTTTTTCTCCATAAGCACCGTCTGTTAGCGTGCAAATGTTTTTCAGCTAAGTGTCTGGCAGCCCTTGTAACAGGCCTTCTCTTCTTCCCAGCAAGTTTAAAATCAATATTCATATGACAAAATTAATATGCCTCATTCTTGGCATTCTGGGGGCCTACATGACACTGTGTACATAGTTCCAATCACCATGTCACAGAGGGGATGGACAAGCACTGGAGAAGATGCAGAGTAGAGCAACGAAAATGGTTCAACATTTAAAGCAACAAACCATGAGGACAGCTCAAGATAGTTTAATCTCAATAACTTTGGACAAGAATGTCATGATTGGGCAGCACCAAAGTACTAAAAATATTGAAAGGAGACATGGTAAATCCTGTATATGACTATTATTAGGCAGGCAAGTAGGGTCAGAAGTAGTAATGTGGTGAAATATAAATTCATACAATACCAGAAAGAAATTCTTCACACAAAGAATGATGTGTATGCAATAATCTTCCAGATAGTGGCATTCAAAATACACTTGAATGCTAGGCTGGAAGAGTTAAAATACCAAAGGGATAAAGTTTGAAAGCCTGAATAGCCTTTCTCAGAAATGAGGGTGTGTAAGCCGCTAAAATGTGCAAAAGCTGGAATAATTCAGTTACTAACAGTGAATCCATAAGTGCAGATATAGTTTGCAATTTCAATTTTTATTTACCTAACAGATGTATTACCGATGTAGAGCCGAGTGCTTATGTATACTTCATATACAATAGCAAATCTCCTGTAGCACTGCTGACAGTGAATCAAAGGATATGGTGCCTCATAACAATAGGGTTCTTAAGACATGTAATTCCCAATATATTAGAGCCACTAATTTATGGTGACTGCTTAAAGTCATGTTCCATTTTTATTAAACGGTATTCTGGAATTTTTACTGGTGTTTCAGAAAAATATTCCACAACTCTGTTCATTATTCTGTAAAAACAGTCCATGAGTGGCTTTTATTTTCCATACATTCCTTTACCTATGTACTTAATTTTTATCCTTCACCACAGCTCGCTCAGCCATCATTAATTATAACAAATATGTTTGCTAACTACCAAAATACAAGCGATGTCAACCAAAGTCTGTTTACCTCAGATGATTTCAAAATTCAACTCATTGTAAAAACAAAAAAGATCAAATTCAGATGTAGAGAACCCTTTGTCTCCCTCAGCTTGCTATGCTTTCTGAAGTAAAGAAAGTGAACTGCTTTTATTCAGATGTTGAATTGAAAAATTATACATTTTCATTATTGAATTTGCATTCAAATCCTTTCAAATACATGAACCGCTACTGAAGGAGACAACTTGACTTTTCCACCAAAAAAAAGAGTATTTATTTTAACATAAGTCAAAGCTATTTTTCACTTTCACACATGCTTTGCATTCATTTATACTTTCCCTGGATTAAAGCTTTGAGAGAGAGCCAGTGTGGAGAGGTAATGGGTGATTGGAACTTAAAAGGGGAAACTTGGAAGGTTAGTTAGGAGGATGTCTTGAGTAATAGAGTCTTGAGGTAACTAAAGGATGGATAAAGATTTCAGTGGCGGTGGGAGTAGGGGATGGAAACAGGCAATGTTCCAGAGATAATAGTAAGACGTCTTGTTGGATAGGATAGGATATGAAATTTGAAGCTCTACTCTGGGCCAAGCACATTAATCAATGCTCATGTATTGATGTAGCCAGAGCACCAACTGGTGCCCAATTCAGTTAGTTACACAGAGATCAGTAACTCTTGACTTTTCCATTTCTTGATATTTCTTCCTATAATATAAAATATAATTTTGAGTTGCACCTTAGAGAATGACAGTATTGAGAGAATCTGAAGAAAATATGGCAGGTGGTAGTGTTGTACTATGGCCAGAGTATCTTTTGCATCATTTGTGCCCACTGATGAGGAACAGGTATTGTACCTTGTATGTCATTTCAAGTCTTTGGCAGAAGTTAGAATCAATAAACTATCTTAATTTTGGAGGCACTTAATTTGTTTTGATTTTGGCTAACATTTCAAATGACAAGTGCCCAGTTGAGAGTATTCCGTAACACACTCAGTGGGGACAAAATTGATGTCAGCCGTGGCTAAGTTGGTAGCACTCTTGCCTGTGAGTCAGAAGCTTGTTGGTTCACATTCCACTCCAGAATTTGAGTATAACAATCAAGGCCGACACTCCAGTGCAGCACGTAGGGAAGGCTAATATTTAACTCTCAATTAACATCACAAACACAGATTATCTGGTCATTATCACATTGTTGTCTGCGGGAGCTTGCTGTGCACAAATCGTCTGCTGTGTTTCCTACGTCACAACAGTGATTATACTTCAAAAGTACTTCATTGGCTGTAAAATGCTTTGAGATGTCCTCTGGTTGTGAAAGGCACTATATAAATGCAAGTCTTTCTTTTCTTCTTAAGCTTTCAATTTAGTATCTCAGGCCCCTTTTCTGTACTGAACCTATCCCTTTATGGTTCACTATTAAAGAAAATGGGGCTAGTTGAGAGCCAGGCTTACCGTGTTGCTTTTTCTTTATTCTAATTTTTCCTTGTTTTATTCATAGGCCTGACCTATCAAAGACAGTTATTAGGTCTGGCATATGAATTAAATAAGCAAATATCTGTTCTCAACACAAATCACCAGAAACCAACCCAGATATTGGGTTCGAACCTGGAGGGAAACATGGACTGGCCAATTTAATACATTTGTGAAGGTAACAGTGACTATTTACTCTAGCCTGGTCTTGTAAATACAGTATAAACTTGTCCTAATTTGATAACAAGTATAACTCGAGGAGTGGAGAATACTAACATGTTTAGCCGGTGAAAAGCAAACAAGCACAGGTACTGCTGTGCCTGATGTGACCATGGAGTGGTAGCCAAGGCACTGTATACTTACGAAATCAATACACAGTTTCTCTGGAGTCATTTACGCTAAATTTTACTCCAAGAGGTAGGGAGGATATGTAAATGACGAAGAATATACAGTACATTTTACACTGTCTGTTTTGAAAGTCTTCAAATATTGCTTTGATGTTACTGTACACTAGTGTTTGCCTTAGCAATCCGAGGACATACATAAGGGATTGTTTGCCTAAAACCAGTTATATCTGCTGGATCATGTCCTTGGGCTGCAGGCAAGAACTTTTGCATTACTGTGGTAAACAGAGACAGTCAGCACGATGAACAAATCATAGGGGACATCTGTAGCATGTCACAGTAATATTTGGGTTCTAATACCTTTTGACGTCGCTATGCCTGATAAAATAAGATACCAGTAACCAAACATTACGGCTGAATTTTGTTGAGCTCCCAATGTCCGGCTCCATGGCAGGGGATGCCTGGAAGATCGGAGTGGCAGCAGCCTTTCACGGAGCCCAACGCCAGGATTGCTGCGCCGAATCTTCCTGCCGGCAGCGAGGCTCCGTGGCTGCACCCCATCCCCGCCGCTCAGCGACAGGATCTGACTTTAAGTATTTAAACAAACTCTATGCATACATTTAAATTCAATTCCCCACAATCTTACCTTTGGTTCCAGATCTTCAGTGCGACAGGCGGCACTCACGTGCCTTCACTTTCCCGTCCAGGGAAAGCTGCCACCACCAAGGTGGGGGACGATCAGAGCATTTTTAGTGTTGGGGTGGGGGGAAAGGGTGACCTCTGCACTTTGCGCAGTTGCGGGGGGATGGAGAGGGGTCAACTCTGCAATTTCAGTGTATCTGGGAGGTGGGGGGCAGGTGGGGGGAGAACAGACCAAACATTTATTTTTTAGTGTTGTTGGGGGAGGTGGGGTGGGGGGGGGGGGGTGCTAAAACTCTGCATCCCCTGAGCAGGGCTGGCAGCCCTTTAAAAATGGTACCGATGCCTGCGCAGAGACAGCTGACTCCATTCACGGCTTCATGAGGCCACCCCCACCTAGTGATTGGTGGTGGGGGAGGGTTGTCCACCCTGCATATTTAAACGAGCCACCACGCTCAAGATCACGGCGGCATGGTGGTGCGCAGCTCGCACATGCAGGCTGCCATTTTTAGTGGCAGGAAAATAAAATTCAGCCCTACACGTTCCATTTGGACAGGAGATCATGGGCTCCTCACTGAGGTTTGACAAAACAGAAAAGCCACTCTTTTCACCATTAATTATTACTAACACCTTCTGCCACAGTGCCCTACAGCATGTGCACACACACAGATGCAGACACATACACGCACTCTCTCTAAGAACCAACCAGAAACAAAGGCTATGATCATGGCGACGAGGGTCTTGACCACCAGCAAAGCGCCAGTGAGAGCCCCGCGTTGTCTCCTCTGGGGAAAGCCCACCAGATCAAGTGCCAATTGGGCACTTAAGCAGACAGTGGCGGGCCTTCCCTGAGATCAAGGATCCTGATGGCAGAACTCCTGCCCTCAGAGCTGCCAGCCAACCAGAGGCTGGCAGCTCTTTAACTGAGCAGTGCCACCGTGGAGGCAGTGGCTGCTGCTGGTACTCGGCTCACCCGAGGCCCTGGACCCAGGTAAGCCAGAGTGGGAGGGGTTTCATGGGGAAGGGTAGTGTGGGTAGGGGGGGGCGGGGGAATCAGCAGCAAGGGCAGGCGTGCGGCTTTCAGCGGGCACCGCCTCCTTCCCGATGCCAGGTCCCTCGTTCAGGCACTAAGTGCCTTAATTGCCAACTTAAGGGCCTCAACTGGCAACAGGGTGGGGAGGTTGTTCACAGGCCTTCCCACACCAGACTTAATTTGGGTGGAGACAGGTGGGTGGCAGGGTACCCCCTGCCACTATCCCGCCCGATTATATTCTCTCCCTGCCTCCAAACCAGACACGGAGGACAGCATAAAATTCAGCCCAAAATTTCTAAAGAACGCTCATATTAAACCAAGCTGATAGTTCCAATTACGACATCATGACAATAAGAAATTAGTGCTAACATGAGCATGCTTGTTTTGCATTGTATCTTACAGATGCCAGTCAACTTCTGCTCTCTCGTTCAAGTGCCTTTTCTTTAGATCAGCAAGCCAGGACCATGCCGAGGGTGGAGGAGAAATCACAGCCAAATCAGATTCTGCCCTCACCCTCCATATACACACACATTCTAAACCAGCTAGTTGGCAATCAGAAAGTCGAGCACCTGCAGATTTTTTCCTCCCTAACCCAAGGGAGCCAATTGTAGCACTCCAGCTGTGACCTGAGCTGATATGATTTAATTTAGCGCAGAGCAGGGATTGAACATGTGACCTACTGGCCAGTGTGGCTCAGTTATATACTGTCTTTATCATCTAAGTATTTCACAATCTCGCCATTTTAGTTTAGATTAATTTAATTACAAAAGCACTCCTTGAGGTGGTTGGCTTTATGATTGCAGCCGTCATTTTTACAACTTTTCCAAACTAAATGCTTTTGCTCGACTCGTTTTGGCATCGCATTATCACGATGCTTTATTTAAACAGACACCTAGGTGATTTGTTTTCACATTTTCTTTATCATTACACATTTTAGAACATTAATGCACACAGGAGCATATTGTCCAGGTAATACTCAAGACTATTACTGCAACTTATCCTGAAGCATTCTCTTAATGCCAGATTGAGCACGCTTAATGTAAACACTCCCTTGTTGTTCACTCAACACAAGATTCTAATGTATATTTTTAACCAACTGACTTTTTGTACCAAAGATTTTTATTTGCTAATATATACATCCTCAATATACATGAATTATATCTTAAGATAATCTGGAAATTCAATGTGTTTCTTAACTTAAAACTTCAGTTAGCTGCCATTAAGTATAAAATTCCTGCGCAATTGATTAAGCTCCATATCAAATCAACAAATGACTGAAATGCAGCAAAACTTAAATTTACACCACTCTGATTGCAAACCTGCCACTAACTGTTGGCATTAGATGCAAATTAGAGAATTTATTGAATGCCGGAAATATAAATGTACAAAATAAAATTTAATGTCAGATACAGATTCCCACCATTTTAGCCATTTTAAGCTGAAACATGAATGAACATAATTTTATAGAATTTATTTCAAAATACAGAATAATTTAACAACCGTCAGTATAACATGGATGTTATGAAGCAACCTATATATGCAGGCTTTGTGCAGTCTCAAAGATTTAGTTGGAATTTTGAATCAGTATGATGGCTGGCAGAGTCAACAAGGTCATGACTGGGGGATGGTGAAGGGACAGAAATGTAACAGACAAATCAGGATCAGACTTCAAAGATCCTATGCCACTATCTGTATAGAAGCACGGTAACTCTCTTGGTGGGTTCACCAATGTTTTTTCCTCAGCCAACAGCGCTAAATCAGATTGTCAGGACTTTGCGGTCAGCAGCAAAGAGACGGTGCTCATTGCTAAACTCGCTGAACGAGGCCCACAAAGATTGTGTGAACTCTATGAACGTGGATTTCACCTTTCCCAAAGTTTGTTTGAATCTGACGCCAGTCAAGGGGATCTCCAGATGTCCAGCAACAATGATATCATCAAGCAGGGTAAGCAGCCAATCACATTGAAGTGTTCTCACAGACAGAAAACAAGGAAGGAAAATGCACTGATTATCCTTCACTTTTCAATATAATTTTTACAGCAAACGGTATAAATGTTTGGGACATAGACACGGAATTAGGTAAAAGTTGAAATATCAAACACTTTTAAAACGTTATTTTAAAAATGGGGAATTATCATAATGAAGAAATTTGGCATTCCACAAATAACGAATTAGCTTTTCAGGATCAGAGTATCTTCAGCAGTAACTGCGAACTTAGTGCATGGTTAAACATCCAACTACACCTCATTCAACTTTTTCAAGGGTTTTTATAGCAAGACTAATGGCATAAAAGGGCAAATTCACATTAGGTCAGTGATTTCTAAATGATAGCAGACTGCAAGGACTTCAACAGCGCACCTTGTGGTGAAGCGTAGAATCACTTGACAGCAACTTTTGAATTTCCATGATTAACTGTAAAGGTGTGGACTCCAGAAGTTGCTGTCAGTTTCAGAAGAGTAATGCCATAGAAGTCTGACAGATTCGCCATCCATACTACCACAAAATCCAGGCCATTAATTAGTCATTTATCTCGACTGTTTGTGGAACCTTGCTGTGCCCTACATTACAATAATAACTTCACTTCAAAAGTACATGACTGGCTATGAAGTACTTCAGGACATGAAACATTCTGCATAAATGCAATTTATTGCAATGGGTGGAAGCAGAAGTTTAGACAGCCAGAGAAGCAAAGGAAGGCTCACTAGCAAGCAGGTAACGCATGGAAAGAGGGTTTCGGGAGGGTCTCGCAACAGGGAAAGGAGAGGGAGTCTGGGAAAGGGGAGGCTATCACTTTTCTTATGGGGCACTCCTACTCCTCCTGATGCAACAAAGGAAAGATTTTGACTTATCTTGGAGGCCCTTTTCACCCTTCCAACAGCAGCTAATCTGCTTCAGCCAGGAGAGAAAGTTGCAGGGGCTTCCCCATACAGGTTGAAGCTAAAATCCAATTGGGAGTCTCATTGACGCAAGTCACAACAGGCCGAGTAAGAATTTATGTGGCCTTCCATCTTCGATCTATTTGGATCCACTTTTTATTAAATGCTTCAAGAGCAAAGTAACACACCAGGAAGCAAAATATTTCTCATGGCTGTAGGTGTTATTATTTATGAGAGGACAGGGGAGTCACAAAAAAAAACTTTTAAAAATTATTTTGTCCAAAATCCAACATACAAAATTAGCAGAATCACAAATTCCTTTTATAATCTGTAGTTTTCACTCAACCAGCCAGAAATGATTGGAGTAGAGAACTAATGAAATATTTGCAATAAAATAGCCATCAAAATGCTATATCTGTAAGGCACAAAGCTACACAATTACCACAAATAGAATTATTTTTACTGTGCAATGTGTGTCAGTAGTAGCTGAGTTGGTAGCGTTCTCACTTCTGAGTCAGAAGTTTGTAGGTTCAAGTCCCACTCCAGGACTTGAGCACAAAATCTAGGTTGATGTTCCAATGCTGTACTGAGGGAGCACTGCACTATCAGAGGTGTATCTTTTGGAAATGACATTAAACCGAGGCCCTTTCTGCTCTCTCAGGTGGATGTAAAAGATCCCTTGGCACTATTTTGAACAAGAGCAGCAGAGTTATCCCCAATGTCCTAACTCATATTTATCCATCAATAACTTAATAATTCACTCCAGAACTGTCATTTTCGCTTTACAACATTCTTCCCAACTCTACAAATCAACGGACCAAATTAACCCAACATTTGCTGAAAAATAATGGCGTCTGAATGATGCACACCGCTATTAACGCGCAAACTGGTGAGCAACTAGTGGTGAGGAAGAGATAACCTGTGAATTGCCATTTAAATTGAAAATCAGCACAAGTTGCTGGCTGATTTGGGCGCTCCACTGTTAGCTTTGTGAGCACAGCATCTCGCCGGTGACCTCCCTGTGACTTTTGTGAAGTTGCTGCATTTGCACATTAATTGCTTGTTAAAATCACCACAGAAAGTTAAGTCCAGTAATTGATAGTGTAAGCACCCTATTAACATGATAATTGTTACTGACTGACAATAAACTTATTTGGTCCGGAAAGTGAACAAATTAAATTACGGAGTCTCATTCCAACAGTTTTTGAATTGTTGTTAGAGATTTTAACAATGTCAAATTTTAAATGTAATTTTTTTTCTTACTTTTCCTGTCTCTTTTTTCTCTCTTTTAATCCAATCTTTCTCTCTCTTTATTGTTCTTTCTGTACCTGATTTGACATTGAATTCACCCACTCTAACTCGTCTTCCTTTATTGCTCAAAACCTTTAATTTTACTGATGAAGAAAATACACTGTCCCATTGTTCACCAAGGTCTCAAATACCCTGTTATCCTCGCATTTATCAGGTCGACCTTCCAGCAACTTTCTGGGCAGGTTTTTTTCAAAAAATAAAAATGCTCAAACAAGTTCAATTCACAGTACACGCTGAAAGTTACCCTTTCCAGCAAAATCTGGATCATTAAATCTGACTGCGTACCTTGAATTCTCTTCCATTTAAAACAAATGCTACAAGAAATGCTCTGAAACGTCTGGAATTAATCTTGCATATAGAAAATGATTGAAGGTTTCAGCTTCCCTACAATGTTCCCATTGCTCCTAGACAGGCCATCTTTGCAGAACTTCAGTCACCTGGTACGGAAACACAACTTAAAACCTCAAAGACTGAGGAAGTTAGCTACTTCCACTATTTAAGTTGACCTTGGGAAGTTATACTATCAAGTACATCATATGTTTTACACATTTAGTTGTTACAATGTGGTGCAAAGGCAATTCAGTCAGGCCTATTAAAAGCATTGTTTTCTGTCCATCAGTTTCTCGGCCAAGCAGGATTGAACTTGAGTGTAATAACTTTATTTCATGAAGAAAGCCTCCTTCTTTTGTTGGAACAAAACAAGACTTTTTCTGAAAACGATATGCCAACAGTAATCATCCTTTTCAAGGAAATGTCTTTTGATTTGTAAGTTTATTGATGTGCAGCTTTATAAGAACACAAATAAAAAGCATTGAATAGATCACAAGGAAAATTATACTGCATCAGCTTTGAATCCCCACTATGCTCATCAACATTTTCAATAGCAATTCAACTCATTACTACAGCTTTAAAATAGAAAACAGAAGTACCCTTAAGCATTATTTTAGTACAATATTTTACCAATTAAAACATTCTGTGCACAAGTATGCAATTTTATCAGTTTGCCCCAATATCACACCATCCGATAGATAGATTGCGCAGTAAATAGAACAAAAAAACTCACTGATAATACCACACTGCCATTCTGTCTTTCTTGTGAAAAGTCAGCATAACTCAAGTAGTTAGGGGTCTATTATACCTGAAAGAACTTTTGTAACTCACCATCTCCAGTGCAACACCTTATGTAGCTAGTACTCGGAAAGTTGAATCAAAAATTTGAGCAACAGGTAAAGCTAGCTGTTTCATGCTGCTATTGTGCAATAGCAACACGTGTGGTGTTCGCCACTAACAGGATGCTGCCGTCAAGCCAAAAAGACATCCTCCCTATCACACAAATGAGTAATGAAATATATGAATTTCAATGCGTGAGATGCTAGGTATATAGGCCATAAGTCCCAAAGACTGGCGGATCGTATCAAACAACCTTCTGCTGTTCGCAATGGGCAAGGTACAGGCCATGTCCAACCAGCCCGTGCTTGCAAAATTCAAAACACAGTGTCCAAAATTAGATGTGATTCTGCGATTGGACAACATATGCTAAATAATCCGCAGTGTGCTAAGAATTACGCTGACAACCAATTTAAAACTGTTAGTAGCGCTTGCGGTGTGGCGCAATTGCGCATACTGGAAGCTACATATATTAATACACAGAGCCCTGTGCTTTGCAGACAGAAAGAACATGTACACACATTGTGCCTGTTTCAGCTAAACAACGTAAGTGACAGCCATTCGCTGGTTCATTCCTCAGGGAAATGCCTTGACGAATCAGAATCAAGCTGCCTGGTTTAAATTTCCAACAAAGCTTGGCAGTTAACTGTCAGTCACCATAAACTGGTGTATTCTCCATGGCAACACCTCTACCAATCAGAGTTCACTTGCCAACCAATCAGCACCATCTTCTCATACAATATTAGTTGTTGTTTTTCCCTTACATTGGTTATTCTTGCATATTGTCCTGATTAAGACGAAATGCTTCGGCAACCGCACAGTGGCGCAGTGGTTAGCACTGCAGCCTCACAGCTCCAGGGACCCGGGTTCGATTCCGGGTACTGCCTGTGTGGAGTTTGCAAGTTCTCCCTGTGTCTGCGTGGGTTTTCTCCGGGTGCTCCGGTTTCCTCCCACAAGCCAAAAGACTTGCAGGTTGACAGGTAAATTGGCCGTTATAAATTGTCACTAGTATAGGTAGGTGGTAGGGCAATATAGGGACAGGTGGGGATGTTTGGTAGGAATATAGGATTAGTATAAATGGGTGGTTGATGTTCGGCACAGACTCGGTGGGCCGAAGGGCCTGTTTCAGTGCTGTATCTCTAATCTAAAAAAAACCTGTCTCAATTTTCAGCAATTCTAAAGTTGAATCATTTTAAGATCCAATTTTCTTAACATGATTAAAAGGGGATAACTGAGGGATATGGTAAGATAGAAAGCTTGGATTCATTGGTCTAAATGTCCATTTCCTTGTCTCAAAATCAAAATGTTAATTACTAAATCAACTAAAAAGCAGAATAGTCTGAAAGGTCTTCTGCTGACAAAGATGATGCAATATTTCATATTTGAATTCAAATAATTTTCAGTATCACATTTGGGTACATGTGACTAGTGGCAACAAATCAATATCAAATGATATTCTACCTACTGCACACCACGAGTAAAATTAGAAAATAGCTTAAACCTAGTACTGAAACTTAATGGGACAGTGTTGTATCAATGGGGAGATTTTGGGAGATCTCATTCGTACATACCAAACATACACATGAACATACGAATTAGGAGCAGAAGTAGGCCATTTGGCCCCTCGAGCCTGCTCCGCCATTCAATATCATGGCTGATCTGTTTGTGTTTCAAATTCCACACTCCCATCTACCCCCGATAATCTTTGATTCCCTTGCCTAACAAGAATCTATCGACCTCCGCCTTAAAAATATTCAATGACCCCACCTCCACCACCTTCTGAGGCAGAGTGTTCCAAAGTCGCACAACCCTCAGAGAAAACATTTCACCTCATCTTTGTCCTAAAAGGGTGACGCCTAATTTTAAAACAGTGCCCCCAAGTTCTGGACTCAACCGCAAGAGAAAACATCTTTTCCATATCCACCTTGTCAAGACTTTTCAGGATCTTATATACATCAATCAAGTCTCCCCTCACTCTTTTAAACTCCAGTGAAAATAAGCCCATTCTGTCCGACCTTTCTTCAAAAGACAACCTGCTCATTCTAGTATTAATCTAGTAAACCTCCTCTGAACCGCCTTCAACGCATTTACATCCTTCCTTAAATACGGAGACCAAAACTGCACACAGTATTCGAGATGTGGCCTCACCAATGCCCTGTATAACTGAAGCATAACATCCTTACTCTTATTTTCAATTCCTCTCGTAATTAAGGATAGCATTCCATTAGTCTTCTTTATTACTTGCTGTACCTGAATACTAAATTTTTGTGACTCATACACTAGTACACCTAGATCCCTCGGCACCCCAGAATTCTGCAGTCGTTCTCCATTTAAGTAATACTCTTTTTTATTCTTGCCAGTGAACAACTTCACATTTTCCCACATTATACTCCATCTGCCAGATTTTTACTCACTCATTCAAAACTATCTATATCGGTCTGCAACCTCATGTCCTCTTCATAACATACTTTCCTACCTATCTTTGTGTCATCTGCAAATTTAGCTACCATGCCATCGCTCCCCTCATCTAAGTCATTGATATAAATAGTAAAATGTTGAGGACCCAGCACAGGACCCTGCGGGACTCTACTCATCACATCCAGCCACTCAGAAAAGGACCCATTTATGCATACTCTGTTTTCTGCCAGCCAGCCAGCCAATCTTCTATCCACGCTAATATGTTACTCCCTACACTATGAGCTCCTACCTTGCGCAATAACCTTTTATGTGGCACCTGGTCGAATGCCTTCTGGAAATCCAAGGACAGTACTTCATTGGGCTCCCCGCTATCCACAGCGCATGTTACTCCTTCAAAGAACTCCAATAAATCGGTTAAACATGGTTTCCCTTTCACAAAACCTTGCTATTACCGATTACCTTGAGTTTTTCTAAGTGCCCTCCTTAATGATCGATTCTAACACCTTTCCCACGACAGACGTCGAGCTAACTGGCTTATAGTTATTTGTTTTCTGCCTCTCCCCCACCCCCCACTTCTTGAATAGAGGGGTTATATTTGCTACTTTTATTTGTGTTTTAGAAATCTCACTGCATTAAGACAGCACAGTGGAATGTGCTTATGTGTGCCAATGGGCCTTCACAGACAGTAGGATACAGGTTTGAGGTTGTAATTCAAAGCTGAGTGAAATCTCAACCTTGTCTAATGATACGAAGTGCAGGCTAGAGACATTTCCTTAACTGGCAAGGATGGGGGAGTGTGGGGGAAGGGAAGTCACAGGTTGAGACACCTTGAGCACCTCCTAATGACTTTTTGCAGATGCCAGTCAGGAAATGATGCATAGCTCAGGGAGACCTCAAGAGGGAGAGAAAAACAAGATTAAAAAAAATAGAAGTGTTTGCATAGGGTGGGGGTGGGGGGGGGGGGGTAAGAAGAGGGGAAAAACACACAGTCACAAAGCACAGAATTCCTTTGAAGCAACTGCAGTTTGTAAGGTATTGTGAAAGTTGCCATTTAAGATTTATAATTAAACCTACGCTACAGAAACCCAAAGATTCAGTTTCCAGATCCCATAGGTATCCTGCAGAATTTCTGAACAGGATATCCTACAAGGCAGTTTTAAAAGGGACCCTTTAATAACTGGTATTAGATGAATCAGCAAAGCCTTAAAATCTACTAGCAACATTTGCTGAACTGCAGCATGAAATAAACTAGGTACAGCATTTAAAAATGAAGCACAGAAATACGTTTCCGTAGTTGAAGGCCTTAGGGGTAGCATTTCTGTATCAAAAAACGTTCAAAGATTTTTATTCCCATCTCAAGTCCATTCAAAATGTATTTGCAAAAAATGTTTAACTTGTCCACATCACAAAATGAAACATAATGATTCTAAATGCAGCTTATCACAGCAAGCATTTTTCTCTCCCAGACCACTTAATGTATACCTGGAACATAAATACACCAGACCAGACCATTATCACAACAAACAGACACATAGTTCAACTATGGCTTTTCTATAATACAACTCATAGAAGGGACAACTTTGAAACAGAACTTTCTGAACCAAATTACTTCAAAGCACTATGCAATCATTGACAGATTTATTCTCCTCTAAAAGAAAAATGTTCTGTCTCTACAACATTTTTCAGTTCCTTCTCATCCTCTATTCAATGTTATACAATAAAAGCAGCCTAAACATTACCAGACCTCCACCGCATAGATTACAACAGCTTCACGCACATCACAGCTTTTGGCTCTAGCAAGACACTGCTGAGAATGGCTTTTGAATGACATATGCACCAGCCTACTCAACAATACAACTATCAAATTTGCTAACTGCTGGAGAATTGAACCCTGCACATGCTTACCAGGGCAGAAAGCATCCAAGTCTGGCTTCTTGGCTGTGGTTCTGGTTGGGGAGCTGAGCTCCGACTCTGGGACTCGAGGGCTTTCCACAAACTTCGCCTTCCTCAGGGGGGCTGGGACAAGAGAGGAAGAGGGTCGTAAGTGAGGGGAACAGCAGGCAACAGATGGAAGCAGTTAACTAAACGGCCCACTGTGACGGAGACGGATTGAATTACTTTATTTGTGGTGCTGCATGAAAGCAGCTGTACTAACCATCTACAACAGAAAGACAAGGTGTCTTGTTTTTCAATAAATACACGATATGCAAAACCATAATACACTAAACTAATGGAGATTTCTTCCCATTTACCTCAGCTGTCCTTAGTGAAAACTGCAACACATATCACTTACATTTAGTTAACCTTTACACTGCCAGCCAGGAAACGTATTGTAAATCAGACAGTACTACATACAACATATGAGGTTAGCAGACGAGAGGTTAAAGAAAAAATACAAGTACTGTGTAATATACACACAAGAGATTCACTATGGGTCTGCTGTAATTCAAAACCACTACAAAACTCTCATCCATTTAAAACTTTTGCATTCTGCCCAGAATCAGGAAGGGTAATGTTCATAAACAATACCAAGGGAAAGTATTTCTAAATATCTTGCAAAGGAAACATGCACAGAGTTCTCAGTTATTTTCTTTTGTTTATTTTTCTAGAATCTATACCCCTCTCCCATATGTATTTCTTCCTTTAAAAATATACAGCCTAAAAGGCAAACCACTTAATATGGTAGTTCAAATGTTATTTAAGCTTTCTCTGATGTCACGCCACACACCAAATATAGACCACATCTAATTCCGTCAATCTGTGAGGATGGCTAAACTGGGGCCTTTCATGTTGCTACTCTAAGATGGCTGACACGTATATTGTGATTCATACTTATTAAATCAGAAGCAATACTGAACAGGGCAGCCTACATACTCTGCAGGTCACTTACATGACACTCTTAAAAATGCCAAATATACTCACCTGTTAGAATGCATACATGTTGTTTATTTAATATTTCTGCTCTTCTGTTTTTACTTATGTGTGTCCTTTTCTGTGACTTCCTTGCCCTGTGCATTAATCTGTTCTCAGTCCTTTACTAAGGGTATCAGAAGCTGGCATCTAAGAGGTGTACAAGTGAAGACCAGTATGACTCACCCATCATGTAGACAGAGAAAAAAGAAACAGCTAAGCTTTGCACTCCTGATCTGTTCATTGCACTTTCCAGCAGTTGTCATAGCTAAGCACTGGGCAATAACAAAATCAGCTGATGTCCCACACAGTCAAATTGCCTGTCTGCACTCATTATCCAGCATTATATGTTAAGACTAAGCACTTGGATGAGGAATTTGCCAGCGCCCGAGGAGCTCCACAGCAATAGGCATAAAAAGAAAAATGATCTTGAAGAAAATAACAAGTACATTGTGCCAGTCGCAACTGCAGTTCTCAGTGGATTCCAGCAAACTACAGAACTATGCAATAATAAACAGACCAATATGTGTTTAATATATTGCATAAACCTATTATCCCTATTGGTAGGCAGTAAGCCAAAAGAAATAAATTTTGGAGACAAAACTAGTGTTTTTTAACCAGTTGGTCAGTAGGCACAGCTACATTTAACAATGCTCTTGTAAAATATTTTATGCTTCCAATATTTTCTCCACATCAAGACCAGAGCACATCAGTCATAGTCTCCTTTAAAAACACCGAGGGCTGAATTTTTACAGCACGCCGCCAATTTCAGCGGCGAGCCTCAAAAATGGCGCGCCACACGCGCGTGATGTACACTGCTGATCCACCGCAATATTTAGCACGGCGACTCACTTACATGGAGGGGGCGGAACACCCGCCCCGATGCTGTAGAGGGGGCAGGCGCTCCATCCCCGGCAATACCATGCAGCTGCTGGTGCCATTTTTAAAGGGCTTCCAGCCCTTCAGTTTGATTTAATTTTTAAAAAGGTGCAGGTAATGAAAAATTAAATGGAAAACTTTATTAACAGTTTCAATCCCTTCTCCCAACCCCTAATGAGTAAAAACATTACTAGTTGCCCGCTCCTCCCAAAAAGTCTCGATCCCGACCTTTTCCCCCGAACTTTCTTCACTTTAACCTTCAACCCCTTCCCACCATCCCCTCAACCAATAGCAAGAGATTTTCCCACGCCACCCCAGCCCTGGTAACTTCACTCCCATTTGCCACCAGTGTGTCGCCTCGGATCTCCAAACGGAGTTCCAAGGGTGTGGGAGTTCTGGCATCCAGACGGAATATTGGAGTGGGATGGCCGTCGCGACAAGGTAAATAATTATGCAATTAACAACATTTATTTAAATTAAGTTTCCATCGCGGGGGGCCGCCACGAGGCCTCGTCGCAGCCGGTAATATGGGGCAGGGCCTTCTTGATTTCGAGGCCCGTGGCAGGGCTCTACCACAGTTAGTTTCCAGGCACCACCCCCTACCACGACCCATGACATCAGGGGGCTGGTAAAATCCAGTCCTAATATTTCAATACTTTCACATTACCAAAGAAAGATGGAAGAGAAAAGGAGTAAAACTTGCTATTCCTATGTTATGCCCACTTTACTTATTACACCTGCCCGCACTGTACCAAAGAGATTGGGGCGACACAGTGGTTAGCACTGCAGCCTCGCAGTTCCAGGGACCCAGGTTCGATTCTGGGTACTGCCTGTGCGGAGTTTGCAAGTTCCCCCTGTGACCGCGTGGGTTTTCGCCGGGTGCTCCGGTTTTCTCCCACAGCCAAAGACTTGCAGGCTGATAGGTAAATTGGCCATTATAAATTGCCCCTAGTGTAGGTAGGTGATATGGGATTACTGCAGGATAAGTATAAATGGGTGGTTGTTGGTCGGCACAGACTCGGTGGTCCGAAGGGCCTGTTTCAGTGCTGTATCTCTAAAAAAAAAAGATTGCTCAAAATGGCTACTGACAGCCAGTTTGCATGTAAAGTGCTGGATACTGCAAAAATTCTAGTCCTATTTCCTGGCAAAGTGGTCACAGATTGGAGTTTCAACTTTAATTATACATTTCCTATGATTCTTTTACTAACCCCACAGTACTGCTCCATTCACATATTCAGAATGCAGTTAAAAACATTACCAATAATTTAATCCTCTGCCACCCAGCATTTGCAGAGTAACTTATCGGGCTCTCAGAATTTACTGTGAGTTCATCACAACACCCCCATCACTATCAACATCAAGTAAACAGAACTCCCAAAATATCTAATTTTACTAGCAACAAAACTAAAATTTACTATGCTGTTGAGCTTAGATTGCTACAACTGGCAGTAAAAATCATACAATTATACTGCAGTTAGACTGCTAATTTCTTCCTGATGTGTTTTTGGCAGGAGTGCACCAACACAAAACTGAAGGTATAACCCAGGCGCAAGGTCCTGATTTGACACTCAAGCACATAAAAGTCAAGAAGTGAATGGCTCCCCCAGGAGGCAGCCTCATGAGACTGAATCCACAAGGGTGGTGTAATCTCCAGTTTGGTGAATGCATGTTTTTAAAAGTGCCCAGGTGGCTTGTTGACCCCTGGGCACTTCATACATTTACATTTCAATCTTATAATAAATATTAGGCGAAGGTGCACGCTCCAGCCTCTGTTCTAACATAAGTTGCACAATGAATGGAGCTGACCTCGGTGCGACCCAGAGTGGTGTGCAGTCAATGCTCTAACTTGGAGCTGCTAGATATACACCATCCTCCACACATAGTCGTCTATGACCAGTAGCTGGAGCATGACTGCACTCTGAATTCTATGCAATCACTAAAAGCCATGTATAGAGGCAAACCATACAATGTCAGTTTCTTCCTATTACAAGTGAATTTATAATTTATAACCTCAGTGTTTTGCCTTTTTCTCAGTCATATAAAACCCATACATAGTCTCAACACACCAGGTGTCTGCTGAACTCCCAGGTTATTTTAAAATTCAGCACAGACTTATCTTTATTAAGAGATACCAGTGATGACTGCTGCTAAATGAAATCATTTCCTAATATTCTTAATGGCACAGACCATGTCAGCAGGTTATTACACTATACTCACCTTGTATAACCTTCAAGAATTATGTAACTTCCCCGAATATCAAGCATTCTCGTCTGCTGATCTTTTGAACCTATTGCACACTTGATCCATCAATAGCCAGCACAAGCCAAAACATTACTGGCATCTCGCCACAGCTCCATGACCTAATTGTTCCAAAATGCTGTTCTGTTTTTACACTGTTGGGGCTGCTATGTCACAGTATCGATAGAGTGAGACATTCCAAAGAGCCTATCAAGCTTTAAAAAAATAAAGTTCTTATTCAACCTCACTGACAGAGACCAGAATGACTTGACAGGCTCTGAGTTTGCAGTCCCAGTAGCAGCAAATGTTGAACCGTTCACCGCTACTGAGGGCCGCAATGGCACCGCAACTTCCGCATACACATTTGCACCAAAAGCTGCGGTGCACCTCAATGGGCTTTTTTTTTTATTCATTCAAGGGATGTGAGCGTCGCTGGCCAGGCCAGCATTTAATACCCATCCCTAATTGCCCTTGAGAAGGTGGTGGTGAGCTGCCTTCTTGAACTGCTGCAGTCCATGTGGGGTAGGTATACCCACAGTGCTGTTAGGAAGGGAGTTCCAGGATTTTGACTCAGCGACGGTGAAGGAATGGCGATATAGTTCCAAGTCAGGATGGTGTGTGACTTGGAGGGGAACTTGCAGGTGGTGATGATCCTATGCATTTGCTGCCCTTGTCCTTCTAGTTGGTAGAGGTTGTGGGTTTGGAAGGTGCTGTCTAAGGAGCCATGGTGAACTGCTGCAGTGCATCTTGTAGATGTTACACACTGCTGCCACTGTGCATCGGTGGTGGAGGGAGTAAATGCTTGTAGATGGGGTGCCACCCAAGCGGGCTGCTTTGTCCTGGATGGTGTCGAGCTTCTTGAGTGTTGTTGGAGCTGCACCCATCCAGGCAAGTGGAGAGTATTCCATCACACTCCTGACTTGTGCCTTGTAGATGGTGGGCAGGCTTTGGGGAGTCAGGAGGTGAGTTACTCGCTGCAGGATTCCTAGCCTCTGACCTGCTCTTGTAGCCACGGTATTTATATGGTTACTCCAGTTCAGTTTCTGGTCAATGGTAGCCCCTAAGATGTTGATAGTGGGAGATTCAGCGCTGGTAATGCCATTGAATGTCAAGGGGAGATGGTTAGATTCTCTTTTGTTGGGGATGGTCATTGCCTGGCACTTGTGTGGCGCGAATGTTACTTGCCACTTATCAGCCCAAGCCTGGATATTGTCCAGGTCTTGCTGCATTTCTACCTCAATAGGCTCTGGAGAGGCATATGATGATGGTCCCACTGAGCCGCTCTGTGAAGCGGCAGGGATCTGTAATTCGACAATGCGGGCTGTTTGCCCACTAGCTATGATGATTTTCATGCCTACTTTTTTTAAAACTGATATTAGCAGGCACAATATAAATTAATGAGCCCATTAACCTAAAGCACTTCTCCACAAATACATTTAAATGTGCAAAGTGATTGTCAATTTCTGATTGTAAAGATCCAAAAATCAGTGCTATACTACTCATATATTTGTTGATTTAAGATCAACTGTTTTCCAATTTGCGTTGAAAATAATTCAGAACATGAAAGGGAAGAGAGTGCATCCCAAGTTTTGTTAATAAGCCATTAAGAGACATGAAATATTTGGTTATTAATTAAGCCTGATCAAAGGGCCACAGCAGCACAGGGGAGAAAGAGACAGTGAGGGATAGTAAGGCACTTCTCCACAGGAAGGCTGGAAAATACCAAACTAAGCTGACCATTGTTTGTGTAAAGGCAAAGTACTGTGGACGCTGAAAATCTGGAATAAAAACGAAGTGCTGGAAATACTCAGCAGGTCTGGCAGCATCTGTGGAGTGAGCAGAGTTAACATTTCAAGTCTGTGACCTTTCATCAGAACTGGCAAAGGTTAGATATGTAATAGGTTTTAAGCAAGTAAAGCAGAGATGGGAGGGAAAGAGAACAAAAGGGAAGGTGTGTGATAGGACAGAGGGCAGGAGAGATTAACTGACCAGGAGGTAATCAGGCAAAGGCAAAGGGAGTGTGCTGGAAGACAAAGCATTAGTGCCGAGAGAATGTTAATGACAGAATAATGAGTAGCTCGGTCCAAAAGCACAAATATGAAAATTCAAGTTTAAGACTGGCACATGGTAAAAAAAAAAGAACAAAGAACAGTACAGCACAGGAACAGGCCATTCGGCCCTCCAAGCCTGCGCCGATCTTGATGCCTGCCTAAACTAAACCCTTCTGCACTTCCGGGGTCCGTATCCCTCTATTCCCATCCTATTCATGTATTTGTCAAGATGCCTCTTAAACGTCTCTATGGTACCTGCTTCTACCACCTCCCCCGGCAACAAGTTCCATGCACTCACCACCATCTGTGTAAAGTACTTGCCTCGCACATCCCCTCTAAACTTTGCCCCTCTCATCTTAAACCTATGTCCCCTAGTAACTGACTCTTCCACCCTAGGAAAAAGCTTCTGACTATCCACTCTGTCCATGCCACTTATAACTTTGTAAACCTCTATCATGTCGCCCCTTCACCTCCGTCGTTCCAGTGAAAACAATCCGAGTTTATCCAACCTCTCCTCATAGCTAATGCCCTCCAGACCAGGCAACATCCTAGTAAAACCTCTTCTGTACCCTCTCCAAAGCCTCCACGTCCTTCTGGTAGTGTGGCGACCAGAATTGCACACAATATTCTAAGTGTGGCCTAACTAAAGTTCTGTACAGCTGCAGCATGACTTGCCAATTTTTACACTCTATGCCCCGACCGATGAAGGCAAGCATGCCGTATGCCTTCTTGACTACCTTATCCACCTGCGTTGCCACTTTCAGTGACCTGTGGACCTGTACGCCCAGATCTCTCTGCCTGTCAATACTCCTAAGGGTTCTGCCATTTACTGTATACTTCCCACCTGCATTAGACCTTCCAAAATGCATTACCTCACATTTGTCTGGATTAAACTCCATCTGCCATTTCTCCGCCCAAGTCTCCAACCGATCTATATCCTGCTGTATCCTCTGACAATCCTCATCACTATCCGCAACTCCACCAACCTTTGTGTCGTCCGCAAACTTACTAATCAGACCAGCTACATTTTCCTCCAAATCATTTATATAAACTACAAACAGCAAAGGTCCCAGCACTGATCCCTGCGGAACACCACTAGTCACATCTCTCCATTCAGAAAAGCACCCTTCCACTGCTACCCTCTGTCATTATGACCGAGCCAGTTCTGTATCCATCTTGCCAGCTCCCCTCTGATCCCGTGTGACTTCACCTTTTGTATCAGTCTGCCATGAGGGACCGTGTCAAAGGCTTTACTGAAGTCCATATAGATAACATCCACTGTCCTTCCTTCATCAATCATCTTCGTCACTTCCTCAAAAAACTCAATCAAATTAGTGAGATACGACCTCCCCTTCACAAAACCATGCTGCCTCTTGCTAATAAGTCCATTTGTTTCCAAATGGGAGTAAATCCTGTCCCGAAGAATCCTCTCTAATAATTTCCCTACCACTGACGTAAGGCTCACCGGTCTATAATTTCCTGGATTATCCTTGCTCAGGATAAAACCAAAAGCCAAAAGATAAAACAAAATAAAATACAATAATAATAATAATAATAATAATAATAATAATAATAATAAAGGCCCAGTTATGCTCTGAAATTATTGAACTCAATGTTCAGCCCAGAAGACTGTAGGGTGCCTAATCGGAAAATGAGGTGCTGTTCCTCCAGCTTGCGTTGATGTTCACTGGAACCTGCAGCAGGCCAAGTACAGAAATGTGGGCATAAAAGCAGGGTGGTGAACTGAAATAGCAAGCAACCAGAAGTTCGGGGTCATGCTTGTGGACTGAGCAGAGTTGTTCCACAAAGCGGTCACCCAATCTGTGTTTGGTTTCCCCAATGTAGAGGAAACCGCACTGTAAGCAGTGAATACAGTATACTAAATTGAAAGGAGTACAAGTAAATCACTGCTTCACCTGAAAGGAATGTTTGGGGCCTTGGATGGTGAGGAGAGAGGAGGTAAAAGGGCAGGTATTACAACTCCTGCGATTGCATGGGAAGGTGCCATGGAAAGGGGGCAAGGTGTCGGGGGTAATGGAGGAGTGGACCACTGTTTGTGCATCTCCATACACCTGGGCCGGGATTCTATGCTTGCGTAACCTCCGTAAAAAGCGATGCTGAGATCCCCGCATCGCCTCTTCTCCAGAAGGCCCACTGCATCTAGTGCCAATCAGCAACAGGCCTTCCACAGGATCAAGGATCCAATCGCCAAAAGTCCCATCCTTGGACAGCTGCCGGCCAATCAGAGGCTGGCAGCTCTTCCACTGAGCAGCGCCATCACAGAGGCAGTGGTTGTTGCCGGAGCAGTACCTACTGGTGGCCCAGGACCGGCACTGGACCCAAGCCACAGGTAGGTAAGGGCAAGAGGAGTCTCAAAGGGTGGGGGGGTCATGAGGAAGTGAAGTAAGAAGGTTGTCAGCAAGGGAAGGGGGGGTGGCTCTCTGCACCCCCACCATCCCCCTATATTAGATCCCTCAGCCAGACACTGTGCATTTTAAAGAGGAAACCCTCCCACCCCGCCAAGCCGGGAAGCAACCCAAACGATTTTCCGTGGCGTGCTTCCTATGCAGTGACAGGACCACCCGCCGCATGGCTAAATGTGGCAGTGACAGGATGAGACCCTTAATTGGGGATTAATTGCCCAGTTAAGGTCCTCAATTGGCAGCAGGCAGGGAAGGTCGTTCACAGGCTTTCCCGCCCCGGACTAATAACCAATGGATACAGAATTAAGGTGATTGACAAAGAAACCAGTGACGACATGAGAAAAAATTTTTTTGCAGTGAGTGGTTAGGATTTCGAATTTATTTCCTGACAAGATGATGGAAACAGTTTAAGTAGTAGCTTTCAAAAGATAATTAGATTAATACTTGAAGGAGAAAAAAATTGCAGAACATAGGGAAACAGCAGGTGGAGTGGGACTAACTTGACTGATCTTTGAAAGAGCTGGCACAGATTTGTTGGGCTGAATGGCCTCTTTCTGTTTTGTACTATTCTGTGAATCTTGGTGGAGGCCTCCAAACCCACCGTGGGGGAAGAGCATAAAATTCCTCCCACCCCGGTTACCACTGCGATAGAGAAGAGCCTAGGGAAAGGCTATTGCATTCCCCCTAGGATACATGATTCCGAGTAGCGGAATTGAACAAAAAACAATGGTATGGTGAGAGAAAGTAAATTACTTGTGCCTGAAATTCTCTTGTGATTGTAAATAGGAAAGAAAAAATCTGCCCTTCAAGTGGAAATCACTCTTACGTCGTTTCTCTTTTCAAGATTAATAAGCACTGAAGCTTTCACATGGCTCAGTACCTTTTTGTGCTAGAACACAAGCTTTTGAGGTAGGAAACTTGGAAGTCTCCATTTCAACATACAGTCCAACATCTATTTTGCATATTTTTATTTTTTGAGTTTTATTGATTCTGCTGTTCAGGTTGATAGATAGATGCAGTCATGTAACAGGAGGCTGAGAAGGAATGAGAGGCGTAACCTGCACTGCCCTCCAGTTCGACTCATCAAAGGTTGCATTCAAAATGACTACAAAGTCCACACACCAGAAATTCCTATCTTCACAGTTAAAGAACAGCAATGTGAAAGTGGGGAAGAGCAGGAAAGGATATCAATAAAGGACAAGGTTAAACAATTTTTTTTTAATACATCACTTCATGAGCACTTCAGATGATTTTCGACTAGGCTGACTTTGGATGCACTACCATATTGTTTGATGAATCTTCCCTAAACAGCAGATCCTATCCAGTGGTGACAATGGATTGTATCACAGAATTATCCAATATAAATATTATATAATATAAGTATTATCCACTTGGAGAGGCAGGGATTAATCAGGGATAGTCAGCATGGCTTTGTCGGGGGAGATCGTGTCTAACAAACTTGATTGAATTTTTCAAGTCGGTAACTAGATGTGTAGATGAGGGTAAAGCAGTAGATGTAGTATACATGGACCTCAGTAAGGCTTTTGATAAGGTCCCGCATGTGAGATTGGTTAAGAAGGCAAGAGCCCATGGGATCCAGGGCAATTTGGCAAATTGGATCCAAAATTGGCTTCGTGGCAGGAGGCAGAGGGTAAAGGTTGAGGGCTGTTTTTGCGATTGGAAGCCTGTGACCAGTGGTGTACCACAGGGATCGGTGCTGGGACCCTTGCTGTTTGTGGTGTACATTAATGATTTAGCCGTGAATATAGGAGGTATGATCAGTAAGTTTGTAGATGACATGAAAATTGGTGCTGTAAATAGTGAGGAGGAAATCCTTAGATTACAGGATGATATAGATGGGCTGCTAAGATGGGCGGAGCAGTGGCAAACGGAATTTAATTCTGAGAAGCGTGAGGTGATGCATTTTGGGAGGGCTAACAAGGCAAGGGAATATTTAATGGATGGTAGGACCCTAGGAAGTACAGAAGGTCAGTGGGACCTTGGTGTACTTGTTCATAGATCACTGAAGGCAGCAGCACAGGTAGATAAGGTGGTTAGGAAGGCATATGGGATACTTGCCTTTATTAGCTGAGGCACAGAATATAAGAGCAGGGAGGTTATGATGGAGCTGCATAAAACGCTAGTTAGGCCACAGGTGGAGTACTGTGTACAGTTCTGGGTACTGCACTATCGGAAGGATGGGATTGCACTGGAGAGGGTGCAGAGGAGATTCACCAGGATGTTGCCTGGGAAGCAGCATTTCAGCTATGAAGAGCGACTGAAAAGGCTAGGATTGTTTTCCTTAGAGAAGGGAAGGCTGAGGGGGGACTTGATTGAGGTGTACAAGATTATGAGGGACATTGATAGGCGAGATAGGAAGAAACTTTTTCCCTTAGCCGAGGGGTCAAGAATTAGGGTAAGGGGTATGTTGGAATCTGGAACGCACTGCCTGACGAGGTGGTGGAGGCAGGAACCCTCACAACATTTAAGAAGTATTTAGATGAACACTTGAAACGCCATAGCATTCAAGGCAACGGGCCAAGTGCAGGAATATGAGATTAGAATAGTTGGGTGCTGGAATGGCCAGCACAGACACAATGGGCCGAAGGGCCTGTTTCTGTGCTGTATAACTCTATGACTGTATAAATAAAATCATTGTGAAACAGTAGCTTGACGTTTTGTGTAACATTTGTGGACAAAACCTTTTTGACCACACACCTTCGAGCAGAAGACTGACCTCAAGGGGTGTGTCTTCAGCTCGTGACATCCCGAGGGGGTGTGGCTTCATAGGCAATGTGCCACGCCGCTAGGCCTGCGAAGCCGCTGATTGCAAAGTCTGGGCCACTATGTAGGATACAACAAATTCCTTCAAACAAGTGCCAAATCTTGACTTTTAAATCTGGATGCAAGTCAAGACATGCTATATAATCTTCTTTAATCAATTTACTAAAAACCATCAGTTTCAAGGAACTAAACTTTAACACAAGTCCAACCACAAATATTTTGATATAAATGCATTCTTTTACACACATATCCCCAAAGAAATAAATTTTAATTGATAATTCATAGAGACCATTATGAGATTCTAATGAGTTATAATTCAATGAGCCATTGTTATACTGCACTGTAACCCATAATTATTGCCACATCTATAGAGCAGTCACCTATCTGCTGGGTTGTTGCCCAGCATCAACCCCATCCTGGTGAATCTCGTGGGTTGTTGCCCGTGCCACATGATAGCGAAGCGAGGAATAGGGAGAGAGAGGAGTTGAACATGTGGCTGCAGGGATGGTGCAGGAGGGAGGGTTTTGGTTTCCTGGATAATTGGGGCTCTTTCTGGGGTAGGTGGGACCTCTACAAACAGGATGGTCTTCACCTGATCCAGAGGGGTACCAATATCCTGGGGGGGAGATTTGCTAGTGCTCTTTGGGGGGTTTAAACTAATTCAGCAGGGGAATGGGAACCTAAATTGTAGTGCCACTGTACAGGATGTTGAGAGTAGTGAGGGCAGGGATAAGGTTACAAGGACGCAAGAGGGCACTGGCAAGCAAGAACCTGGTTTAAAGTGTGTCTACTTCAACGCCAGGAGCATCCGGAATAAGGTGGGTGAGCTTGCAGCATGGGTTGGTACCTGGGATCTCGATGTAGTGGCCATTTCGGAGACATGGGTAGAGCAGGGGCAGGAATGGATGTTGCAGGTTCCGGGATTTAGATGTTTCAAGTAAGAACAGAGAAGATGGTAAAAGAGGGGGGGGTGTGGCATTGTTAATCAAGGAGAGTATTACAGCGACAGAAAGGACGTTTGAGGACTCGTCTACTGAGGTAGTATGGGCCGAGGTTAGAAACAGGAGAGGTGAGGTCACCCTGTTGGGAGTCTTTTATAGACCTCCGAATAGTTCCAGAGATGTAGAGGAAAGGATAGCGAAGATGATTCTCGACAGGGGCGAGAGAAACAGGGTAGTTGTTATGGGGGATTTTAACTTCCCAAATATCGACTGGAAATACTATAGTTCGAGTACTTTAGATGGGTCAGTTTTTGTCCAGTGTGTGCAGGAGGGTTTTCTGACACAGTATGTAGACAGGCCAACCAGGGGCGATGCCACATTGGATTTGGTACTGGGTAATGAACCCGGCCAGGTGTTAGATTTAGATGTAGGTGAGCACTTTGGTGATAGTGATCACAATTCGGTTAGGTTTACCTTAGCGATGGGCAGGGACAAGTATATACCGCAGGGCAAAAATTATAGCTGGGGGAAAGGAAATTATGATGCGATTAGGCAAGATTTAGGATGCGTAGGATGGGGAAGGAAACTGCAGGGGATGGGAACAATCGAAATGTGGAGCTTATTCAAGGAGCAGCTACTGCGTGTCCTTGATAAGTATGTACCTGTGAGGCAGGGAGGAAGTTGTCGAGCGAGGGAGCCGTGGTTTACTAAAGAAGTTGAAGCGCTTGTCAAGGGGAAGGCGGCGGCTTATGTTAGGATGAGACGTGAAGGCTCAGTTAGGGCGCTTGAGAGTTGCAAGCTAGCCAGGAAGGATCTAAAGGGAGAGCTAAGAAGAGCAAGGAGAGGACACGAGAAGTCATTGGCGGATAGGATCAGGGAAAACCCTAAGGCTTTCTATAGGTATATCAGGAATAAAAGAATGACTAGAGTTAGATTAGGGCCAATCAAGGATAGTAGTGGGAAGTTGTGTGTGGAATCAGAGGAGATAGGGGAAGCGTTAAATGAATATTTTGCGTCAGTATTTACAGTAGAGAAAGAAAATGTTGTCGAGGAGAATACTGAGATTCAGGCTACTAGGCTAGATGGGATTGAGGTTCACAAGGAGGAGGTGTTATCAATTTTGGAAAGTGTGAAAATAGATAAGTCCCCTGGGCCAGATGGGATTTATCCTAGGATTCTCTGGGAAGCTGGGGAGGAGATTGCAGAGCCTTTGTCGTCATTGTCGACAGGAATAGTGCCGGAAGACTGGAGGATAGCAAATGTTGTCCCCTTGTTCGAGAAAGGGAGTAGAGACAGCCCTGGTAATTATAGACCTGTGAGCCTTACTTCGGTTGTGGGTAAAATGTTGGAAAAGGTTATAAGAGACAGGATTTATAATCATCTTGAAAAGAATAAGTTCATTAGCGATAGTCAGCACGGTTTTGTGACGGGTAGGTCGTGCCTCACAAATCTTATTGAGTTTTTCGAGAAGGTGACCAAACAGGTGGATGAGGGTAAAGCAGTGGATGTGGTGTATATGGATTTCAGTAAGGCGTTTGATAAGGTTCCCCACGGTAGGCTATTGCAGAAAATACGGAAGTATGGGGTTGAAGGTGATTTAGAGCTTTGGATCAGAAATTGGCTAGCTGAGAGAAGACAGAGGGTGGTGGTTGATGGCAAATGTTCATCCTGGAGTTTAGTTACTAGTGGTGTACCGCAAGGATCTGTTTTGGGGCCACTGCTGTTTGTCATTTTTATAAATGACCTGGATGAGGGTGTAGAAGGGTGGGTTAGTAAATTTGCGGATGACACTAAGGTCGGTGGAGTTGTGGATAGTGCCGAAGGATGTTGTAGGGTACAGAGGGACATAGATAGGCTGCAGAGCTGGGCTGAGAGATGGCAAATGGAGTCTAATGCGGAAAAGTGCGAGGTGATTCACTTTGGAAGGAGTAACAGGAATGCAGAGTACTGGGCTAATGGGAAGATTCTTGGTAGTGTAGATGAGCAGAGAGATCTTGGTGTCCAGGTACATAAATCCCTGAAGGTTGCTACCCAGGTTAATAGGGCTGTTAAGAAGGCATATGGTGTGTTAGCTTTTATTAGTAGGGGGATCGAGTTTCGGAGCCACGAGGTCACGCTGCAGCTGTACAAAACTCTGGTGAGACCGCACCTGGAGTATTGCGTGCAGTTCTGGTCACCGCATTATAGGAAGGATGTGGAAGCTTTGGAAAGGGTGCAGAGGAGATTTACTAGGATGTTGCCTGGTATGGAGGGAAGGTCTTACGAGGAAAGGCTGAGGGACTTGAGGTTGTTTTCGTTGGAGAGAAGGAGGAGGAGAGGTGACTTAATAGAGACATATAAGATAATCAGAGGGTTAGATAGGGTGGATAGTGAGAGTCTTTTTCCTCGGATGGTGATGGCAAACACGAGGGGACATAGCTTTAAGTTGAGGGGTGATAGATATAGGACAGATGTGAGAGGTAGTTTCTTTACTCAGAGAGTAGTAGGAGCGTGGAACGTCCTGCCTGCAGCAGTAGTAGACTCGCCAACTTTAAGGGCATTTAAGTGGTCATTGGATAGACATATGGATGAAAATGGAATAGTGTAGGTCAGATGGTTTCACAGGTCGGCGCAACATCGAGGGCCGAAGGGCCTGTACTGCGCTGTAATGTTCTAATTCTAATCTATTATGGTCACGTGTTGCAGTCCGAAACAACTTCTAATATAAGGCAATGTGAAATTTACTTTATAACATGGTCACATGTGCAATGTGGTCCTTACAATTTGGACCTTTGCCCAACAGGTTATTCATGCTCTCTGTAACATGTCAGTTTCCAAGCAGAGGCTTCACGCATTCTATGAGAATGAATTAGCATACTACCAACTCATTAATAATTACTCTTTTACCGAGATATTTTGTTCCAGAACAGAAGGCACACAGGATGCTCACCACACCATCAGATCTTGCATGTCAGGTTAAAATTACAAATGAAATTCTTTACATTATATAGATTCATGCAGAAGCAATACTGGTTGAACAGAACAATATTTAACTGCACTACATATTTTCTGACTTGAAAGTACAAATGTCTGTAGGACCCATTTCTTTCTTGGGATCTTTAAACTGCGGCCTTTAATGATCTTTTATCTGTGCATATCTGTCATGCGCTCTAGCTCATCACTATTCGGTGGAAATATGAGCAGCCACAGCTCAGATAGATTCCTCACTTCCTTTGATATGAAATCCAGATTCTTCTCAGCTGTTCTCAGTACATTCTCAAAAGGCCAGTAATAATTCATTTCAATGACTTGAGTAGATGGGGATAAAGGCCTGCTACCCGACCCGAACCCGATGGGACCTGACAACGTGTCGGGTTCGGGTCGGGTTGGGCCGGGTCCGGGTCAGACACACACAGCAAGAATTGCAAGTAAGTGTTAAAAGTTAAAAATTTACCTGACCTGGGAATCCGGGACGTCAAAGAAGGAAACTCTGAGTCTGTGCAGAGAGCGTCTCTATGATGTCATCACGCTCATGCTGCAGCTTCCTGAAGATTGGGACTCAGATGGTAAGTGAAGGGAACATTCTAGTGGTCGGGTCGGATCGGGTGCGGGGGGAAAATGGAAGGACTCGGGCCGGGTAGGGCTCGGGTCTGATGTTGTTCCATCCGTTTCGGGTCGGGTTTTTTTTGTGACTTGAGCAGACCCTTAGATGGGGATATTGCCAGATTTCCAATCGTCATCTGGAGAGATGGTTACCTGATCAGACCTCCAACAAAGTCTTCAGGAATTTCCATTTGGCATGAAATTAAAATGCCTGGCAAGCTTGCACGTACACTAGGGTTAAAAAAAATACTGCTGTGCCACTTCTGACACACATTAGGAGCGTATATTGCAGAACTGTGCATTACTAGCTCACAATATTCCGTCCATCAACTTCATTGAATGCATAATTGTGGGTTAGTAGTGTATAATTTTTCATTAGTCATTCCCAGCACATCACTGGAGCACATAGCAGAATTATTACCCCTACATTTGTTTCACAAACCAGCCAGGCAGCTTAACCTGTTAAGTTTTGTTTATAAGCAATATCAGAAGGTTTTCTCTCCTTAACCTAGCAACTATTCTTTTAGAGAGTTTAAACCCAGTTCCTAGGAAGAGACAAAAAACAAATAAAACAGCCCAGTACACAGCCTAGCTAAAACTTTATATAACAAGATATAATACAGAAATATATTAGAATAGAACCTGCACCTGTCTACTCGCCACTCATATTCTTCCATATATATTATACTCAATATTTCAATCAGGGCTAGAGTGTTGGAGTACAGTAACAACCAGAATGCTGAGTTGTTTCTATAAAAACTAGAAGTGGGTCTAGGACTCTTCAAGGGGGTTTTCAGCAGCACCTTGCATTCAAATAAGCAAACAGATTTAAATAGTCTACATTAGTAGATAGTTGCCCCATTTGATTTCCTGCCACTGCAGGAAATTTGAATATGCTTGATTATTTTAAGCTGCGACTGTGTTACAAAAGTGCCTCTGTGTTTTGTTAAATATATTTTTTGAGGATTCATTTTTGAAAGATTGAAGAAATGCTAAAATTTGGGGTTTTCAAAGGGGGTCATGTAAAGGCCACTTGACTTTAGTTACGACCAGGCAGGAAAACGGTCTAGGGTTCCCTTCTCAGCCTTCTTATTGTCTTATTCTTATGGTCTTATTGTAACAGGGTTTTATTTCAAACACACCGGTTTTTTTTAGCTCCCCATAGTGAATCCTTGTTCACTTCTTTGCCTTACAGTTCGAAAATAACCAGCCAAACAGGTTTTCTTAGGTTTAAAGAAGAAAGGTTGAACTTCATTAAACTTGAACTCTAATTCGGTTAACGCCTACAGATATGCGACGTGCCCATGCTAGCATGAATACGCGATACACACATGCAGATAGAGACAGAAAAGAGCAGAAGAAAGAAAGTGGAAACTTTTGAGGCAATATCTGAAGATGGTTTTGGTTACTGTTCTTCAAGCTCGCTGTAGAGTCCTTGATTGTAGGTAGATCTTGTTTTTCATTGGGGCCCAGTATTCTTCTTAAACCTTGCTCCATGTAGGAGACTTTTCTCTCCAGGTTCACGCCTTCAGTGGATTTGGAGTTCTGTGAGAAAGTGATGGGAGCAGACAAGAGAGGCCGTGGCAGGCCAGCCAGGAGAGGTCTTTACAGTCCAGGAGCAAACAGTCTCTCTCTCTCAGGGTTGAGTGTGTGAGGGAATGGTCCTTTGTCTCCATGATCACTGTCTGTTAGTATGTAAATGATTTTTTCCAGCCATGGCTGATCTATTTAACAAGTCATTTCCTCTAGCAACAGTTTAAAATCAATGTTCATATGACAAAATTAATATGCCTCATTCTTGGCAGGTGGGGGCCTGCATGACATCTCCGCACCCAGTGGAATAAAATACAATTTGAGAAAAATGCATTTCATTAAAAAAAAAATCGAGAGAGAAAATATAAGTTACAGAGGAAAAACATGCGCGTCTCTCACTCATTCATTCACATTCATTCATAAATCCTAAAACGTATTACAACCAGTGTTTTCTTGGTGGCCATGCTGCTTTAATTGCCCCCTTTTTGGCATCCCACTAAACATGTGGTTTTTGGGGAAGTTTTTTCTAGTTAGCCCAATTCCATGACTGCCCAGGGACTTTGTTCCAGTTGAGGCCGACAAAGGGGGAGGGTGAGATTTGATTAGCCCCAAGTTAACATTGTTTTCCTCAGGACAGTCAGTAGTGGGCGGGGCTTTCCTGAACTCTCTTTCAGTGCTTTGCTGAGTCATGCAAAGGCTTTTGACTTCAGGGGATGGGTGGTTCCCTTTTTTCCCGACTGTGAAGGAGGAGTCTTTGCTAATCTCCCCTTTGTCCGCTGGGAAACTCCTACCTACAGGTATTTGTGCAGACTCTACTGTACTCCCCTTTGGCACTTTGACTGGGTGAGGCATCACCCTCACGGTTTCGCTGCCCCCTAGAAGTCTTTCTTTGTCTCTGCAGGTTCCTGTAAATGCTGTTAGAAACTCTGGTGAGGTGCTTCTAGTGTCTGCATGCACAAAGGAGGATGTGGGGTCTAACTTTTCAAAGTTTTTAGGGTTGGCTGACCAGACAGTAGGGGTTTTCATCTAGGATTCCTCCCGGACTTCCTTTAACCTGCTCTCTTGTCGCTTTCTCCCTTTCCCTGTCTAACCTTTTTCCAGCCTTGTGCCTGCCTGTCCCCTTTTGTTCTCGACAAAAGTCCCTTACAGTTCACCAGCCCTCTGCTGGAGGGCCCTCCGAACACCAGTACAGAACTTGGAGGTGCAGGTCTCACTGTAGGTTGGTGTTTCCCCTCAACCTGGCACATGTGGTAACTCCTGCACTACTCCACCACATCTTTGTGGAGTTTTGGCCAGTCAAACTGCTGTCTTATGCAGGCTTTGGTCTTTTGTATACTAGCATGTACAGCCACTGTAGTCTCGTGGGCCCTTCTTAATATTTCTATCCTGTAACTTTACGGCACCACTAACTGGTGAACTACTGTCCACTCCTTGCCCTCAGATCTGTGAGAAGAACTCCATTTCCTCATCAGTACCTCATTCTTCAAATAGTAGCAATCAGGGACTCCCTCTGCTTCACATTCAGACTGGGCAGCCTGTGCTAACACTGGATCAGCTCGCTGAGCCTCAGCTAGGGAAAATCAATTTAATTCATTCCATGGGTCTTCTAACTTCCCAAACAAAGTCTTGGACAGACCTTATGGTCGTTTGCCCGCAGTGCCAATGAAGACTCCTCTGGGGGAGCTGGTTTGATCATGGCCTGATTCATTATACATTTGGGGAAACTGCGGGGGTCCGTCTCCTGCACTGCCCTGTCTCTCTAACCTCCTGCAGTCTTTCTTTCACTACTGATTGGGGGGTGGCTACCACCTTCACCCCCGCCAGATCATTACCTAGGAGCAGGTCAACCTCGTCCACAGACAAACTAGGGACAATCCCTACGGTCACCGGTCCTGAAACTAGGTCACACTCCAGGTGCACCCGGTGTACAGGTACAGGCATACACTGCCCTCCAATACTATTCACCACCATTCTGGTCTTCAAAGCACTCTCTGGGGAAAAGGTCAGGCCTTTTCTCAATAAAAGGGATCTAGTGGCCCCCGTGTCCCTGAGAATTACTGTGGGCTTGCTTGCCTCAATTGATAGGTATGGAGTTACTTTCCCTTCAAACACAAAACCCTGATAGCGTTCAGGAATCCTATTAACTTTCCCTGCACTTGCAGTAGTAAGCTTCCTGGGTTGCACTCTTACTGCTGTTAAAGCTGCAGCTTGCTCTGTTGTGCTCTCCTCCCAGATGCCTTCTTCACTGAGTGGATGTGCCCTGATTCACCCTACAGGTTCTGCCTTTAGTTTCCAGCAGTCAGCTTTTAGATGATCTGCCTTATTACAATGGAAGCACACAGGCCTCCAGGTCTCACTCCTGCTCACAGCACCTTCCTTTTTGGCTAGAGGGCCCCCTGTGTCTCCTGCTTTTCTTTCCCCCCAGGACTGCTTAGGTTCCTATCACCTTCCTGCCCTTTGTCCTTTTCGGATTTGTGGTGGCTAGGAAAGGTTCTCCCCTGGGAAACCGAATTATAAATTAAAGCAAACTCATCAGCCAGAACAGGCTCTTTGAACCCACTGTTCCTCTACATGGGTCTTTATGGAGAGTGGGAGAGAGTGTTTAAATTCCTCTAACAGAATTATTTCTCTGAGATTCTCATAGCTGAGCCGTACTTTAAGAGCCCTCAGCCACTGGTCAAAAGCCAGCTGCTTACCTCTTTCAAACTCCAGATAAGTTTGATTAGCTTGCTTCTTGAGGCTTTTGACGATGGCGTTCGGGAACTCATTCTTATGCCCCGAGGATAGCATTTTTTTATCAGTTCATAATTTGATGAAGTCTGATCTGGCAACAGGGAATAAACCTCGTGGGCTTTTCTGGTTAGCCTGCTTTGTAATCAAAGAGGCCAAGTCTCAGCTAGCCATTTTAGCTGCTTTGCCAGTTTCTCAAAGACACAAAAAATTCTTCTAAGTCTCCCTCATTGAATTTTGGGATTAGTTGAGATAGTTTTAACAATTTCGTACCTAGCCCTGTATTACGCTTCTCCATACTGGCCATGCTTTCACTGGGGTTACTCTACCACCCCCTAGTTAACTCAAGCTGCCTTAGCTCTCTTTCTTCATATTCTTTCTCTCTCTCTCTCTTCCCTCTCTGTCTTCATGTTCCTTCTGGAAGACTTTCTTTCTCCCTCTTCTGCCTCTCTCATTCTCTCCTCAAATTCAAGTTTCCTCTGTTCCAATTGTAACTCTGCTAGCAATACCCTGTCGGGGTCTACTTCTCACCCTGCTTCTGCTACTTCAGATTTAAGGGCAAAATGGTTGGCCACTAGTCTTAGAAGTTCAGACTTCCTAGCTTTGCCATGTACAGTGATCCCACACTGCTCAGCCATTTTCCTCAACTCCTCCATAGACAGTGCTTTTAACTTATCCCAAGTTACTTCACCCTGGCTTGGGGAGCTACTAGCTTCAATTGCAGACATGTTAGCATTCTAGCACACACAACCACAAGAAAATATGTATTGAAATCTTTTCTCTTTTGTTTGGGATCAATTTGGTTTCCCACTTCCAATTTCTCTCGTTTGTCTGTGCGTCAAATCCAGGATGGTAGCCCTCTTAAATTTCTGTTACGACCAAGTGAGAAAGGGGCCTAGGGTTCCCTCTCAGCCTTCACCAGGTCTTCCCAAAGCAGGGTTTTATTTTAAACACACCTTTTTTTTTAAGCTCCCCCTTAGTGAATCCTTGTTCACTGCTTTCCAATTGTAAGGCAAAGAAACCAGCCAAACAGGTTTTCTAGGTTTAAAGAAGAAAAGTTGAACTTCATTAAACTTAGACTCTAATTTGGTTAATGCCTACAGATACGCAACGCACCCATGCTAGCATGCATATGCGATACACACATGCAGATAGAGACAGAGAAGAAATTAAGTGAAAAGGTTTGAGGCAATATCTGAAGATGGTTTTGGTTACAGTTCTTCGAGCTTGTTGTAGAGTCCTTGATTGTAGGTAAATCTTGCATTTCGTTGGGGCCCAGTATTCTTCTTAAACCTTGCTCCATGTAGGAGACTTTTCTCTCCAGGTTCACGCCTTCAGTGGATTTGGAGTTCTGTGAGAAAATGATGGGAGCAGACAGGAGAGGCTATGGCAAGCCAGCCAAGAGAGGTCTTTACAGTCCAGGAGCAAACAGTCTCTCTCTCTCTCAAACTGTCTGTACAATTCAAAAATACTCAGGTTGCCCTCAGCAGGTTAGTCATATGACTAGCTGGTTTGACCAGCCATCTTAGCAGTCATCCTGAAATGTGAGCATCCTCACCTTCAATGTCTGGTGATCAAAGTCCATTGTAGGTTGAATGTGTCAGGAAATGGTCCTTTGTCTCCACAAACACTGTTAGTATGTAAATGTTTTTTTCCAGCCACAGCTGATCTGTTTAACAAGTAATTTCCTCGCTCCAGCAACACTTTAGAATCAATGTTCATATGACAAAATTAATACGCCTCATTCTTGTCAGATGGGGGCCTGCATGACACTTTGAAAAACAGTCCCTGGAAATGTTTTTAAAAGGTAGACTGAGAGGTGTTGTGAGGAAAACAAACCTTTCAGTCAAACCACTTAACTTCCAACAAGAAGAAGCCTTTCCGGGAAACCACCTGACTTCCAGCTCAATAAACAGAGAACTTTGGACGCCTCTAGAAGTGGTTTACCAAGAAATGACAGGTCAAGATTGATGGAGGTCAAAAGGTTGACCTCCTGTTGTCAGTTTCGCTTTTGAATTGTTTTGAGTTAGGGTTGAACGGTATAAAAAGGGAAAGAACTTCCAAGGAGAGAAGGGAACTTCCAAGAAGAGAAGAGAATTCCCAAGGAAGGAGAAAAGACCACAACCCAGCTCAGCTTTCCAGCACCTCTCTACAAGACACTGAGAAGTCCTCTGTGTCAACTCAACGCCGCCTGAAAAGAACTGTTCTAAAAGATCCCAGTGACCTGTTTACGTGTACTCGGAGGCCAGACTTATGCCAGTTTTGGAACACAACATATCTCATCTGCTGTTGCTTCAGGAATGAGCAAGTATTCAGCCTAAGTGTATGTCTGTAATAGCACTCAAAAAACAAAAATCCCTTTATTTTTCTGGTTAACTGGTATATGTGTGTGTGTGAGAGAGCCTAAGGTAAAAAAAGGAACTTTAATATTTCAATCTGTGTTTATATGCTTTACTTCATTACTGGTTAAGACTTGTTTTATAATAAACTGCTAATTTTGTTGTTTATTGAAGAAACCTGGCTGGTGTGTTTTATTCTGGGATAAAAATAGAGTCTATGATTGACCATGTTGGTAAGTGGGGAAAAAAATTAAATATTTGTTGTGACCCATGGAGAAGTGGAACTAGAATAAACAGTGTACTCCTCCTGCCTTGGTTGTAACAAATGCAAATAAGTACATGCTGAGGAGCTGCTTTCATTCAGACTTCCACGATTTTGTATAAATGGTCGAGCACTCGACCCTGATGCTTTACAAGGATCTTCCATAAAGTAGGCATTTTTGTATTAGGACCAACAGGGCCTTACCCTTGGGTGCCGACAGATGTGTCACACTGGAATACCCTCAACCTGTGCTATTATAGCTAAAACCACCCACATTAGTTACTGAACAAAAGCAACAAACCAGACCACTACATCAGGAAATATAATGGTGTATCCCAATAACTTAAAATGTATACTACAAAAAAAATTGCTCATAAAACTACAGACCATTTACAATTTGCCATCATGGACTCCACGACACTTGATCTCGAAGGAAAGCACGACAAAATGTCTCCTTGACCTACAAAGCAAAACTCAGGGCGTTCCAGACTTGTCAACGTCTGGAAAATGTCAGGAATGACATCTATGTTTAGCAAGAATGATAACGGCTGCAAACTCATTTCAACATGTAAAGCTGTGTTTATTTTTGAGAATGATAGATTCTAAAATAGTCTACATTTTCAAACCAAAACGAATGATCACCATTCCTAATCGATTTACATTCAGCAGACTTACATTTGTACCTCCATTATTTAAGCCCAGCCAGTTGCTCTTCATAGGTGCCATTTCCATTGTCCTGCCAGTATAGAAACTGTCACATGTCCAATGATCTCTATAGCTACAATTTTCAATCCTATTCCTAATCAGAAAATTATTTACCTTTTTGTAAGAGTTGATTTGTAAGCTTCACATATATAATTTCATTTTCAATTTGCACTGAACCTCCGAGGTCATTCCCACAATGCCACCAACTATTCAAAGCCTTTACTGTCACCCACCCCCAACCTCCCTTCACAATCCATAATTTAAGCACAATTTTTGTTCTTGGTTATGAACCTTTTGCTATAAATGCATTTTCTGCACCAATTTCACAATATTTTAAATAAAGAATGTGAACAGCAATTTTTGAATATGACTTCATAAACTGTTATAGACAAGGGTTGATGCAATTTGCCTTGTTATTTGTCTCACTAACTGTCTACCCCATCCACCTTCGGACAAACTGAAGAAATACGTTCGAAAGGTGGAGATATCCAGGTCAGATCAAAAGGTGGCACTATTGTTGTACCTCGGAATCACGCTATTGTCCAAGCAGATACAGGCATTGCAAGTCAATTCCCAGAAAATTAAAATGCTCAGACCACTTCCGGGAGTAAATGTCATCACTGAAGCAGAACAGATATCTACAGCAGCTCCAAATTCATTACAAGGTGAAAATGTGCAAGCAAGAACACTTGAGAAGCAGCTGTGCCTAATTCAGAATAACTATGCAGCTGTCAACATCAGGCAAATACTAGGTGTAAGATTTTCAATTGCGAGCCATATACCTCAGGTGATGAACCAAAAACAAACATGAATAGAAACAGTGAAAATCTGTAGCAAGGAGGAGGCCATTCGGCCCATTGCGTCCGTCCCAACTGAAAGAAAGCTATCCAGCCAAATCCCACTTGCCAGCTCTTGGTCCACAGCCTTGTAGGTTACAGCACTTCAAGTGTCTGGGGGGATGGTAGTATGGTGGTAATGTTACTGGACTAATGATCCAGAGGCCTGCACTGATGCTCCGAGGACATGAGTTCAAATCCCACCACTGCAGCTGAGGGAATTTAAATTCAATTAATTAGTCTGGAATAAAAATATAGACTCAGTAATGATGATCATGAAACGACCAGATTGTCTTTCAGGGAAAGAACTCTGCTGTCCTGACCCAGTCTGGCCTATATGTGACTGAAGACCCACAGCAATGGGATTGACACTTGACCGCTCTCTGAAATGGCTGAGCAAGCCATTCAGTTGCATCAAAACCACTGCAGAGAAGTGGAATAAGAATAAAACCAGACAGACCACCCAGCATCGATCTTGGCACCAGAAGTAACAAAGGCACAGACTGCCCAGTCACCCTCACAAAGTCCACCTCACTAAAATATGGGGACTTGACAAAATTGGGTGAGCTGTCTCACAGACTAATCAAGCAACAGCTTGATGCAGTCATACCCACCAAATCATACCTTATAGCCAATGTCCCAGACTCCTCCATCAACATCTTGGGGTACGCCTTGACCCACCAGAGGTGGTAAAACAGTCATATACAGTCGGGAAGGAGTGGTCATGGGGGTCCTCACCATTGACTACAGGCCCATGAAAGTTCATGGCATCAGGTCAAACATGGACAAGGAAACCTCCTGCTGATTACCTTCCCTCATCTGATCAATCAGTGCTCCTCCAAGTTGAACACCACTTGGAAGAAGCACAGAGCCTAGCAAGGGACACAATGTACTCTGCGAGGGGAACTTCAACGTCCATCATCAAGAGTGGCTCAGTGGCACTGCTGCTGACCGAGCTGGCAAATCCTGAAGGACATATCTGCCAGACTGGGCCTGCAACAGGTGAAGAAATCAATAAGAGGGAACGACCTACTTGATCTCATCCTCATCAATCTATCTATCAGATGCATCTGTCCATGACAGTATTGACAGGAGTGACCACCACACAGTCCTTGTTGAGACCAAGTCCCACCTTCACTCTGAGCATATCCTTCATCGTGTTGTGTGGCACTACCACCGTGCTAAATGGGATAGATTCAGAACAGATCTAGGAACTCAAAACTGGACATCCATGAGGTGTTGTGTGCCATCAGCAGCAGCAGTGGAAGCTGGGACCAAGAGCAGCACCAGGCATGCCTAAAAATGAGGTTCCAACCTGGTGAAGCTACAACACAGGACTACATGCATGCTAAACAACAGAAGCAGCATGCAATAGATAGAGCTAAGCCATCCCCACAACCAATGGATTAAATCAAAGCTCTGCAATCCTACCACATCCAGTCATGAACTGTGGTAGACAATTAAAAAACTAAAGGGAGGAGGAGGTTCCACCAGTATCCTCATCCTCAATGATGGAGGAGCCCAGCAAGTCAGTGCAAAAGACAAGGCTGAAGCATTTGCAACCATCTTCAGCCAGAAGTGCTGAGTGGATGATCCATCTCGACCTTCTCCTGGGTACAACTACAACACTGGCATCTGCCTAACAATGTGGAAAATTGCTCAGGAATGTCCTGTCCACAAAAGCAGGACAAATCCAAACCGGCCAATTACCGCCCCATTAGTCTACTCTCAATGATGAGTAAAGTGTTGGTAGTTGTTACTGACAGTGCCATCAAACGACACTGACTCACCAATAGCCTGCTCACCGATGTTCAGTTTGGGTTCTGCTAGGGGCACTCACCTCCAGACTTAATTACATCCTTGGTCCAAACATGGACAAAACTGCTGAATTCCAGAGGTGAGGTGAGAGGGACTGCCCTTGACATTAAGGCACCATTTGACCGTGCACCTTCCACTGGTTGGAGTCATACCTAGCACAAAGGAAGATGGTTGTGGTTTTTGGAGGTCAATCAGCTCAGCCTCAGGACATTGCTGCAGGAGTTCCTCAGGGTAGTGTCCTAGGTCTAACCAACTTCAACTGCTTCATCAATGACCTTCTCTGAAACACAAGGTCAGAAGTGGGGATGTTTGCTGATGATTGCACAGTGTTCAGTACCATTTGCAACTCCTTTAGTTTCTGACGCAGTTTGTGTCCACATGCTGCAAGACCTGGACAACATCAGGTTTGCCCTGAACCACACAGGTGCCAGGCAATAACCATCTCCAACAAGAGAGAATCTAACCATTTCCTCTTGACATTCAATGGCATTACCATCACTGACACCCCCCCAACTCCCGCCCACGCCCTCCCCCCCCCACCCATCAACATCCTCAAAGAGTCACCAATGACCAGAAACTTAACTGGACCAGCCACATAAATACTGTGGCTACAAGAGCAGGTCAGAGGTTGCGAATGCTGTGGCGAGTAACCTACCTCCTGATTCCCCAAAGCCTATCCACCATGTAGAAGGCACAAGTCAGGAGCATGATGGCATACTCTCCACTTGTCTGAATGAGTGCACCAACAATACTCAAGATACTCAACACAATTCAGGACAAAGTGGCCTGCTTGATCAACACTCCATCAACCATTTTAAACATTCATACTCTTCCCCCATGAGCATACAATGGCAGCAATGTGTACCATCTACAAGATGCACCACAGCAACTTGCTAAGCCTCATTCGACAGCATCTTCCAACCTCGCGACCGCTACCACCTCGAAGAACAGGAGCAGCAGACGGAAGGGAAGCAGAAGGAAGGGACCACCACGACCTGCAAGTTCTCCTCTGATTTGGAACTGTAGCGTTGTTCCTTTGCTGTCACTGGGTCGAAATCCTGGAACCCCCTCCCTTGTGTGAGTGTCCCTGCGCCACGTGGACTACAGCGGTTCATGAAGGCAGCTCACAACACCTTCTCAAGGGCAATTAAGGATGGGCAATAAATGCTGGCTTTGACAGCAATGCTCACATCCCACGAGTGAATAAAAAAAAAGCTTTTAAATATGATGAAGGCTTGTGCTTCTGCCACTCTTTCAGACAGTGAGTTGCAAACCACCACCATACTCTGGGTGAAAAAAATCTCAACTCCCCTCGAACTCTTCTGGCGCTCACTTTAAACCTAAACCCTCTGGTTATAAACTGCTCTGTTAAGGGAAATAAGTCCCTCCTATGAATTCTATCTAGGCTCCTCTTAATTTTATAGACTGCAGTTAAATCTTCCCACAACCCAATCTGTTGCAAAGAAAACAATCCCAGCCTATCCAATCTATTCTCATAGTTAAAATTCTCTATTCCTAGCAACAACCTCATAAATAAAGTGATAAGGTCCATCTGGCACATGGTTCATCAGGGATGGGCAAGCAACATTACTATATTCTTCTCCACGACACTGAAACTCCAGACGGAATCAAATAATTTCACAGAATTAGATAGAATATACAGCACTGCAACAGGCCATTCAGCCCAACCAGTCCATACTGATTTATGCACCACTCGAGCCTCCTCCTGTCCTTCCACATTAACTCTATCATAACCCTCTATTCCCTTCTCCCTCATATGTTTATCCAGATTCCCCTTCAATGCATCTGTACTATTCACCTCACCTACTCCTTGTGTTAGCTAGTTCCACATACTCATCTTTCTCTGGGTAAAGAAGTTTCTTCTGAATTCATTAATTGATTTCTTGGTGAATGCTTGATACAGATGGTCTCTAGTTTTGCTCTTCCCCATAAGTGGAAACATGCTCTGTGTCTACATTTTCAGAACTTTTCACAATTTTAAAGGACACCCCTCAAGCTTTGTCGTTTCAAGAGATAAGTTTCCCAGGCTGTTCATCTTTCCCTGTTGGTTATAGCCTCAAGATTCCTGTATCATCCTTGTAAATCATCTTTGCATCCTCTCCAGTGCCTCTATATCCTTTGTCTAATATGGCGACCAGAACTGTACAGAGTATGGTAAGTATGGTCTAATGAAGGTTTGATACAAGTTTGGCCAAACTTCTCTACTCGTTATTTCTATCCTTCTGGAAATAAACCCTACTTCTTGGGTTTGCTTTTGTTATGGCCTTATTGGCCTGCACATAACTTTTCATGATTTGTACTCCGAGATTCCTTTGCTCCACTTAGATTCATGTTTTCCAACTAATATATGATTTTATAATTTTTCTTAACAAAATGTAATACTTATCTATGTTGAAATTAATCGGATTGGTACTAATTAATGGAGCATTATTTTATGCTGTTTGTATTGCCGAAGATGTGCGTGCTGTGTATTGGAGAATATTATTTCTGTTGACCTGCAGTCTATGTTTATAGAAATGTTACATTTTTATGGCTGAGTGGAGACCTAATTGAGGTCTTTAAAATTATGAAAGGTTTTGATAAGAGTAGACAGTGTGTGTTTCCACTTGTGAGGAAGAGCAGAACTCGAGTCCATCAATATATGATAGTCACCAAGAAATCAAATAGAGAATTCAGAGGATTCTTCTTTATCCAGAGTGTGAGAATGTGGAACTCACTATCACGGGGAGTAGTTGAAGCGAGTAGCACAAATGCATTTAAGGGGATGCTAGATGAGTTTACGGGGGAAAAAGGAATAGAGGGTTATGCTGCTAGTTAGATGAGGAAGGTTGGGAGAGGCTAAAGTGCAGCATTAACACGTTGAATTGTATATTCTATACTGTACATTCCATGTAATTCCACACAATCTTTATAAATACTTTATACCAATTTTTTGCTAAATATTTGACACAATGACAAAGAAATACAGTAATTTAGCACTGCACACTATTCCCCACAACACAGCACTATAGTACTCAATCACTTCACCCTATTAAATTGTTCCAAATGCAATTTAAACCATCAATGGAAAATAACAAAGACCAATTTTATAATGGGTCCAAATGCTACCTTCCCATGTCACTATGGAGCTTATTGAATGATTTGAAGTTGGTACAATTATTTTCTGTACTTTACAAAATTGTGTCAAATGGAGGAAACTGAAATACATAATTTGAATTGTAACATCAAGAACATGTTGTTCATGTGCTATTATCTAGCATATCATTTATAGATGTGAATCTAATGAAGGGTAGACTGCCCAAAAAGCAGTACCAGTTTTATAGTACTCATGATTGTTCACAGGAAGAGAGGTCGCTCTGTGTCAGCAGATCAGGTTGTATGGGCCCAGGCTGGAGCAGAAAGCATCTCTCGAGTCTTCCCTCCCATAAAATACACAAGGGGACATACAGATCACTGAATAATTCTCAAAGCTGAACTGCCAGGTGACAATTGATAAGTTTAGAATATTAAGTAAATTAAATAATTGGAGTGAACTACTTTTTGGGTTGGGGAAAGAGTGGGGCGAAGAGGGAGGAGCAAGAGGGAAGAAAGAGAAACTGTGCGCATTTGCCTAAAAAGAATGATAAAGCATCAGAGAAAATGGCTGGCCACAGCAAGTCAGATAATCAGCAAAGTACTATAAAGCTTCAGCATACTATGATATCCTGCATTCTGAAATAACTTTTTCTTCTAAAACCTTCCCCAATGTAGCATTCTCTGTCAAGGGGTAAAATGAGTGACTGGCTCCTCCTATGTCACTCTTCACTCTTGTTCTCACCATGTGCACAAGAGCTGACATTGGTGGGTTCATTTTCTGATTTTTCCTTCTTCCTTTCCATTTCCTTTTTACAACAGTTCTACCTGTCAGTCAGGTGAGACTGAACACCCACCCCACACCCCATACAAATTATAGGTGTAAACTCACATCCCAATTCTGTAAATTAAGTACAAATAAAATTACAACATTAGGCCATGAAAATACAATTTGGGGTGGGGGGGGGGGGGGGGGGGAGAATTCAGTGTTCCTTCCAAAGCTTTATCCTACCTCACCAATAGTCTTCAAACTCCATCCACCACCACCCGTCCCACAAACCCCAGTCTCTCCTGTATCTCTGTGTATTACTGCAACTGCCAGACAGGTTTTCCAGTCTTTCCTCCCTGTTACAAGTTGGCTTTAGATATTCTCTTCAGTACAACAGTGCTGGTAACTCCTGTTAGCAGTTCGAACATCTTATGTTCAGCAGTTTACCTGTATTATCCAATAATGTGATAGCACAACACTACAGTGCAGTAATAGGACCCTCTTGTGATCTGAACTGGATATCGTCTCTTTAACACGCCTCCCATGCGCTTCTCCAATCCTTCCAAAGGTGGATTAAGAAACACTTATTAAGACAAGGCTAAGTATAAATTATTAAGCTGTTTTATTTACAGGTGAAAAGTAAACAGACATTTATAACAAATTCCACCTATTTCACTCTATCTCACTTTGTTCCTCAGAAGCAATAAGCCAGGTGCATGATCTCTTTTGTACGCTGACTTACTTGTTTTGGAGATTACCTTTCTTTCTTGACAATTTCTTGCTGCAAAAACTGACCTTTTGTATTGTAGCTTCCAGACTCCAGGCCTGCAGCTCAGTCTCTTGTTCTTAAAAACCTATCTGCCTGCCCCTGTTGTGTGTTGTAGTAGTGTAGCTAGGGCATTGTAGATACATTCGAGGAGTCTATAGGTCAACTAATAACTCTATTATATATACACACTATTTAAACTCTCCTTAAGCGTCCTTAGCTAGCACCCTTCTACCTCTTCTTCCCCAAGTCTATTACCTTGTGACTATTACAGCATCACCCTTACAGTGGCAGAGGTTGCTGTCACTTTACAACATTAACCCTTACATGTCTTTATACTACAGCCCTGATATCCCTTGGTATTTAATCTTTTGTTCCAACCATGGGCTGGGCTGTGATGCTGACTTCCTCGCATTCAGTGATTTGCCATGAGACCTGTTAATAAAATCAGGTACCTCTCCCCCTCCCTTGATGTGTGGATGTAAAAAATAATCATCTGATGGAGGCTATTCTAGCTAATCAATCTGGGTGACAATTACTGCATCAGTTTGAAGTAGACATAGCTGTGACATTCCATAAACTGGCCCATCTTGCTTTAATACACATACTCAATCCCTGCAGCCAAAAACTCTGCAAAATTTACTTAGTTTTAAAACACACCAAAAATATAACTCAATCCAAAGTCCTTTCCATGAAAAAACAATCAAAAATCTTGAAACCTCACACACATCCAGACCAGATTTACAATTCTAATCACGTACATTTTTGCTCTAACCTTGCTGCATGCACTAGGTTTCAAAGATACAAATTCAGTAAATCAGTGAAATAGAAAGATCGAGAATGCAAAAGAGAGAGTAAGTGACAGAGAAGACTTTTTTAAACTTTGTCTCAAGGCAAGACCACAGGAGTTCTATTAGTTACACAAAAAAAGGTAACGGGGGAACGTTTTGAGTTAGACCCTCGGCCAAACCTATGATTATCGGCATGAACGTAGATACCAAATAACATTGTGTTATCTCACCCGTTAAGTTACATAATACCAAGATTGTGTTGCCACAAAATAATATGGCACTTAGGCCAAATTGATCTTAGCCTTAATGATTCCAGTGCACTGACCTCAAACATGCTTTCTGGCAACCAATTCCTGCTGTTGATCACTTTCTATTGAAGAAATACTTCCTGGCTTCTGTCCACAACCTTGAATTTGTGCCACCTTGCAATGCTGCTTTGGCCTACATGAAAGCATAGTTCTGCACTTATTTTCTCTATCCTTTAAGCATTTATATATCTTGTGGGTCCCCTCGGATGAATGTTTTCAAGGCTGAAGAATCTTAGCATAGCTGGTCACTCCTTAGCACTCTTCCCTCCAACACTGGAGTAAGCTTCAATCTCCTAAATGAGCCATACATTTGTGTTTTTCTAGTAGTGGCTAGGGATCAGGAATGAGACTACTTTGTAGTCTGGGGATAATGAAGCCAATTGCAGCAACAAATGTACTGAGATCAGAAAACTCAGCACAGATCAAACTTGGAATATGCCTGATCTGTGTGGTTCAGGACTACTGTATCCCCTGCATTAACACAGTGAGTCACCACAAGAACTACCACAGACATATATTTATGAGGATTATTCATATTAACACCAAGGAGAAGATATGAAAACGAGTATACCAGTTAAATGGTAAATGTTTTTGTTTCTGAACTCAACAAAGAGCTTGAAATAACTGCAAATTCAGGGATCTCTTTCAAAACAATTCTCTCTGCAAGTTATGGGTAGCTTTGAAAATATTAACGCACTGCAAGGCACAAATGGAATATAAGTTTGGCCCAAGAAGTAGGAAATTAAGTAATTTGATGGGATGTCTACAGAAACCAGTCCTGCTTAATGTTGTATGTCAGTTTAAACTAGCAATTCCACAAGAATCAAAACATAATCTGCAGCACATCACAGAAGTGCACTTATTCCCTGTACCTCCCCATGCTAAAGATGTTTGAAGACATTCCATTGCATCTGTAAGTTTAAAGTTTTGACTCTTCTATCCATAGCTTATGACAACAGCAACAAAAAACATACTAGATGTTCACAATACATACAGCTTTCATTCATGGATTTAAAGAAGAGTACATTTTAAATTTTAGCTGAAGTTTCATCATTGCGTGAAGAGGAGGAATAAAGTTACTAAATTATGCTGGTTATATGAAACAAAAGGAAAATTGTTGAAATCAGTTGAAGCATGATTCAGATACAGAATGCAAATGCACCATTCACATTAAGAACACTTATGTATTCTCAATCCAGATGGTATACTGAAAGGAATATCAAAATATGATATTTCTGCAGATATTCTGAAGATTGTAGAATGTTTCAATACTTTGCAAAAGACAGGAACCCAGGCAAGTAAACTGGAGGGGCAGAAAACTTAATAATCTTTCAAGGGTAATCCTGATTTAAGCATTTTTCTCAGCAAACTAATTACTCATTTATCTATACTCAACTGTACAAAAGTAGAGTATAAAATCACTTCAAGTCGTTGAATGTATAGATAATGAAAGCACAGTCTATTTTTATAGCTTGCTGCAGTCACACAGATTGATTTAAAGTTTTACAGTTAGACATTGTATGTAAAGTTACAGTACCTGGTATACTGTAAAGACAGAGGGAAATTCCTATTCAGAGGAAGTTCAATTTAATAACAACCTTTTAATGCAAGTCTCTTTTTCAGTTAAAAATTTAATTCCCAAAACAGAAATAAAGCAAGTCATAAAACAATGGCTCAGTGGGTAACGCACAACATGGTGAAGCATTGAGTCATATTTACCAGGAAGCTCTCCTGTTTGAATTCTGATTTGAGCTGCATTAACTAATCCCAGTCATGCAGCAGTGGATATTGTACAGCTATCATTTGTGTCCCTGTCATTTACAAGTGGTCCTAGTTCCAAATTGCAAATGTGTGGGTATCAGATGAGGGGACAAGATAGTGTCTGCTGTGATGTCCCCTCCCATAGTGTGTATTGCAGCTATATCCTTTCATACATAATAAGTGATGACAGGCTTTCACACTGCCCTGGATCAGGCAAAAAAAGCTAACAGCCTTAATCAAAATGTGAGGAAACATTTGTGTATGGTGCAAACCCACCAAACTACAAATTACTGTAATGAGCATTACTCCCAAATAGATGTCAGCCATGGCTCAGCTGGTAGCACCCTTGACTCTGAGTCAGAAGGTTGTGGATTCAAGTCCCTCTCCAGAACTTGAGCACAAAAATCTAGGTTGCCACTCCAATGCAGTACTGAGGGAGTGATGTAATGTCAGAAGTGCTATCCTATGGATGAGATGTTAAATCAACTGCTCTTTCAGAAGGATGTAAAAGATCCCATTATTTCTATTTCAGAAAAGACCAGAAGAATTCTCCCTGGTGAACTGGTCAATATTTATCTTTTAATCAAAATCACAAAAACAGAATAGCTGGTCATTGGCACGTTGCTGTAAGAGGGAGCTTTCTGTGCACATCCTGGTTTCCTACATTACAACAGTGACTGCATTTCAAAAGTATTTCATTGGTTGTCAAGTGCTTTAGGATGTCCTGAGGTTGTGAAAGGCCTGTAAATGTAAGTCTGTCTATCAGATAGTCCTCCCTGTTGACACCATTTATTCCAGTTTATTTTTTATCTAACCATGCCATTTCCCCTTCCTTGCCTTCATGTGGGAGGGTGACAAGCGAGATGAAACTTACAGTTTCACCTTCTCATTCTTATTTCACTGATGCACCTTGTAATCAGCCATTTTTAACAAATGTTGCAGTGGATTATAAATGCTGACACTTCTGTTAATCATTGTCATCAACCAGAGAAATCTTGCATAAATTGACCTGAGAGCAGTTTGAAATCCATCCCCCCAAAATAAACTTAAGGAGAATGCTTTGGTATGAGAGGGGTTAAATCCTTGTATGGTGTAGTTGGTACAATTTCCTTCCTGGAACAAGCCTCATGTTTCATCATCTTCCTTTCTTTCAACCAAGTGCTCAGCAAAACACAAACTCCAAGAAAATAAGTTGAAAATAACTTGATATAAAGGAGAATTTAAGTGTCTTTCAGATGGAATTAAATAACCTTAGGGAGTACCAATGAAATGCGCTTATGTAATTTTTTTAGTGACAGTCATTAATAGGTTCTAATGCTGTATAAACCATGCCCAACAACTCTCATTTATAGTGTAGTTAACTTAGAAAAAGGTTCCAAGGTATATCACAGAGGTGTAAGGATCAGAAGTCAAAGGAGTGGTGAAAAAAAGTTTAGTCAAATAGGTGGTTTTAAGGAGGGTACTGGAGATGGAGATGCAGATGGGCTTAGGGAGGGAATTCCTGAAAGTGAGGCCTGAACATTTGAAAGAGCAACCATCAATCGTGGAGCGAAGGGCAGCATAAATCAGATACTGGGAGTCAACGAATAGGGCACAAAGATTAATCATGTCAGCTGTATATTTAGTGATATAATGCCTTCTGTCAAACTTTAAACAATATCAGTTACAGGCTTAATCTCTGGTGCATTAATACCAAACAAATGGCTTTTCTGTTAACACTTGTATAGCACACTTATAGTGTCACAAAAATGTGCTGTCGAATGATGATTTTTTTAATCCACCGGCTGGAAAGCTGAATACTAAACTGGTGGAGACGAACTACTCAAACCTTGCAAGCTTCGAAATCTGCCTTCTGACCGTGACCACTGAGGCATATTCTCTGCTGCAGACTGTAGTGTTCAATCGTTTAATTGATCTGGATTTGATTGAGTTGGTCTGTTCACTGATCGATGTTGACTGTGTTTAATTGCGTGAGCGTGGAGCTAGAAAGTTTTGACAAGGTTCCAGAAAGAACAGACAAAAAGCGCCATGAAGGAAATCAGCCGCATTGCTGCCTCCCGGAGAACCACCGAATCAGCCGTCCACATCTTCAAACTTGAAGCCTCAGGGTCACCCAAAAGAAAGGCGGCGACCACCGAATTCAGCCTGAAGCCAGCCAAGTCACCAACCTCCACAGAATGTATACCCCTTTTACTTCTCTGGGCTCTGTAACCTATTTGTTTGTGTGTGTGTGTGCGTGCGCGTGTGTGTGCAAGAGAGAGAGTGTGTCTGTGTGTGAAAGTTACAGCGTATTTCATTATTTTTACTTACATCGGTTTAAATACAATAAAGCTAACCTCTGTTAAACTCAAGAAAACCTGTACGATTGGTTATTTTTATGATCACGGCACATTGGCAAGTATATCCACTTCAAAAAGAAATAAACCAGTTGTGGTCAAACAAGGAGAGGGAAAAGAAGGGAGCCCTTCGACCCCTCCTCACCTGATCATAACAATAGCTTAATAAACCATTCTGCAAATTAAACTGAGTTAGTTTACATATAGACATGAGAAAACAGCATCAAGGATAATAATTTCTTGATAGAACAGCAATAGGGATGGGAAATAAATGCTGGCCGAGCCAGCAATGCCCACATCCCATGATCGAATATAAAATTAATCTGAAAATAATTTAACATTGTATATATTCATCTTCATACATTTCTTTGTAGACATCTACATATATATATGTAGTATGCATATAAAATATAAATATATGTACACATGATATTTGACTATCAGAATTAAGCAATTTTGTTTGGAATTGATTATTTTATTTATTTTGTATCGTGTGCCTAAACCCAAGCTAAATCCATCAGGAGGTATTGCATGGGGTCAACCTGCACTAAACACGGAGCTTAAAAAATCACAGCCATTATCAAACAAAAATTGACATTATATGGGAATATTAACTTTAATAAAAGGTGTAAATATAAACCTATAGGTATGATAGAGGCACAAGATATAAGTACATAAATACGTTTAAGAATGCATTAAAATCTATACAAAAAGGACATCTGTCACTGGAGTCCCTCATTGTCAAGAGCTTTTTTCTACTGTTGCTTTTCCATAGGAACAGCACTGTTTTATCATTTTATTATTGAGATGGCTTGGCTATGTGAGCCGCATGGAAGATGGCAGGATCCCCAAGGATGCACTGTACAGCGAGCTCGTCACTGGCATCAGACCCACCGGCCACCCATGTCTCCGCTTTAAAGACGTCTGCAAATGCGACATGAAGTCCTATGACATTGACCACAAGTCGTGGGAGTCAGTTGCCAGGGATCGCCAGAGCTGGCGGACAGCCATAAAGGCGGGGCTAAAGAGTGGCAAGTCGAAGAGACTTAGCTGTTGTCAGGAAAAAAGACAGAAGCGCAAGAAGAGAGTCAACAATGTAACAGCCCCGACAACCAATTTTATCTGCAGCGCCTGTGGAAGAGTCGGTCACTCTCGAATTGGCCTTTATAGCCACACCAGGCGCTGCTTCACAAACCACTGACCACCTCTAGGCGCTTACCCATTGTCTCTCGAGACAAGGAGGCCAAAGGAGGAGAAGAGCACTGTTTTATCATTAAGAACACAGGAACAAGAGTAGGCCATTTAGCCTCTCGAACCTATTCCACCATTCAATGACAGCACAGCTGATTTGTGACCTAACTCCACATTCAAATCTGCCTTTTCCTGTAATAAAAATCTATCAATCCCAGATTTAAAATTAGCAACTGGCCTAGCATCAACTGCTGTTTGCGGAAGACAGATCCAAACTTCTACCACTGTAGAACACACAGCGGCACAGTGGTTAGCACCGCAGCCTCACAGCTCCAGCGACCCGGGTTCAATTCTGGGTACTGTCTGTGTGGAGTTTGCAAGTTCTCCCTGTGTCTGCGTGGGTTTTCTCCGGGTGCTCCGGTTTCCTCCCACAAGCCAAAAGACTTGCAGGTTGGTAGGTAAATTGGCCATTATAAATTGCCCCTAGTATAGGTTGATGGTAGGGAAATATAGGGACAGGTGGGGATGTGGTAGGAATATGGGATTAATGTTGGATTAGTATAAATGGGTGGTTGATGGTTGGCAGACTCGGTGGGCCGAAGGGCCTGTTTCAGTGCTGTATCTCTAAAACTAAAACTGTGTGTGGAGAAGCGTTTCCTAACTTCACTCCTGAAAGGTCTGGCTCTAATTCTTAGACTATGCCCCCAAGTCCCAGACTTCCCAAACAGAAGAAATAGTTTCTCTTTATCTACCAGATCTGTTCCCCTTACTATCTTGAAAACTTGGATCAAATCACCCCTTACCCTTCTAAATTCCAGGGAATACAACCTTTCTGTAAGCTCTCCTTGCAATTTTTTTTTTTGTTCTTTGACCTCCTTATCTCGAGAGACAATGGGTAAGTGCCTGGAGGTGGTCAGTGGTGTGTGGAGCAGCGCCTGGAGTGGCTATAAAGGCCAATTCTAGAGTGACAGGCTCTTCCACAGGTGCTGCAGAAAAATTTGTTTGTCGGGGCTGTTACACAGTTGGCTCTCCCCTTGCGCTTTTGTCTTTTTTCCTGTCAACTGCTAAGTCTCTTCAACTCGCCACAATTTAGCCCCGCCTTTATGGCTGCCCGCCAGCTCTGGCGAACGCTGGCAACTGACTCCCACGACTTGTGATCAATGTCACAGGACTTCATGTCGCGTTTGCAGACGTCTTTAAAGCGGAGACATGAACAGCCGGTGGGTCTGATACCAGTGGCGAGCTTGCTGTACAATATGTCTTTGGGGATCCTGCCATCTTCCATGCGGCTCACATGGCCAAGCCATCTCGAGCGCCGCTGACTCAGTAGTGTGTATAAGCTGGGGATGTTGGCCACCTCGAGGACTTCTGTGTTGGAGATACGGTCCTGCACACCTGATGCCAAGTATTCTCCGGAGGCAGCGAAGATGGAATGAATCGAGACTTCGCTTTTGGCTGACACACGTTGTCCAGGCCTCGCTGCTTGATACACTTGTACTTTTGTGTTCCGTGTCAGTGCGCCATTTTCCCACACTCTCTTGGCCAGTCTGGACATAGCAGTGGAAGCCTTTCCCATGCGCTTGTTGATTTCTGCATCTAGAGACAGGTTACTGGTGATAGTTGAGCCTAGGTAGGTGAACTCTTGAACCACTTCCAGAGCGTGGTCGCCAATATTGATGGATGGAGCATTTCTGACGTCCTGCCCCATGATGTTCGTTTTCTTGAGGCTGATGGTTAGGCCAAATTCATTGCAGGCAGCCGCAAACCTGTCGATGAGACACTGCAGGCACTCTTTAGTGTGAGATGTTAAAGCAGCATCGTCAGCAAAGAGGAGTTCCCTGATGAGGACTTTCCGTACTTTGCACTTCGCTCTTAGACGGGCAAGGTTGAACAACCTGCCCCCTGATCTTGTGTGGAGGAAAATTCCTTCTTCAGAAGACTTGAACGCATGTGAAAGCATGTGAAAGCAGCAGGGAGAAGAAAATCCCAAAAAGTGTGGGTGCGAGAACACAGCCTTGTTTCACGCCACTCAGGATCGGAAAGGGGTCTGATGAGGTGCCGCCATGTTGAATTGTGCCTTTCATATTGTCATGGAATGAGGTGATGATACTTAGTAGCTTTGGTGGACAGCCAATCTTTTCTAGTAGTCTGAAGAGACCACGTCTGCTGACGAGGTCAAAGGCTTTGTTTGGTGAGATCAATGAAAGCAATGTAGAGGGGCATCTGTTGTTCGTGGCATTTCTCCTGTATCTGACGAAGGGAGAACAGCATGTCGACGGTCGATCTCTCTGCACGAAAGCCACACTGTGCCTCAGGGTAGACGCGCTCGGCCAGCTTCTGAAGCCTGTTTAGAGCGACTCGAGCAAAGATTTTCCCCACTATGCTGAGCAGGGAGATTCCACGGTAGTTGTTGCAGTCACCGCGGTCACCTTTGTTTTTATAGAGGGTGATTGATATTGGCATCGCGCATGTCCTGAGGTACTGCTCCCTCGTCCCAGCACAGGCATAGCAGTTCATGTAGTGCTGAGAGTATAGCAGGCTTGGCACTCTTGATTATTTCAGGGGTAATGCTGTCCTTCCCAGGGGCTTTTCCGCTGGCTGGAGAATCAATGGCATCACTGAGTTCCGATTTTGTTGGCTGTATGTCCAGCTCATCCATGACTGGTAGAGGCTGGGCTGCATTGAGGGCAGTCTCAGTGACAACATTCTCCCTGGAGTACAGTTGCCCTTGGAATTCAGATATCATTCTGGTAAATCTACACTGCACTCCCTCCAAGGCCAATAAATCCTGCCCGTCCAGAACTGCTCACAATAATTCAGGTGTGGTCTAGTTAGGGTTTTGATTAGCACAACATATAAAGGCCAGAATTCCATTAGTCATTGTGATTATTCTTTGTACCTATTCATGACATTTTAATGATCTGTGTACCTGGACCCTCAAGTCTCTTTGGGTCTCCCCTGTTTCTAGTTTTTCACCATTTAGAAAGTACTCTTCTATCTTGTTAGGTTCAAAGCTGATCACCTCACATTTGCCTACATTGAAATTCATGTCAATTTTTCCCTTTCGCTTAATCAATTAATATCTCTTTGTAATTTAGTGTTTCCATCTATATCGCTTACAATGCCACCTATCTTTTTGTCATTGGAAAACTTGAATATGTGGCTTTCTATTCCATCATCACAGCCCTGCCAATTAAGAGTATCTACTATAATTATCTCTATGTCTCCTGTTGCTCAGCCAATTTCCTAACCAGGTTAATAATTTGCCTTCAATTCATGAGCTTCACTTATAGTTACCAGTCTCTTATGAGGCTTTCTGGAAGTCCATATAAACAACATCCAAAGACATTCCCTGTCCCTGTAATTTCCCAGCAACAGATGTTAGGCCAACTAGTCTATAATTCACTGGTTTTCCTCTCTTTTTTTTCTTTCTTAAATAGCTGGGTGGTGTGCACAATTTTTCAATCCTGAATCAAAACAACTTTGGAAGATTATAGTTCGGGCATCTGCAATGTTCTCACCTACTTCCGTTAAATCCCTGAGATGGAAACCATCTAGTCCTGGGGATATGTTGCATTATTTTCTTCATTACTGTTATTTTGCTTACATTAATTTTGGCGAGCCCCTGTCCCTGATTCAATATTAGTTTCCTTGGGTTGCCTGGCATGCTATCCTCTTCCTCCACTGCAAATACTGATGCAAAGTAACTGTTCAACATGTCCACCATTTTCATTTCCAATATCACTGTTATCAGTTTCAAGGGGTCCACACTGTTTCCGTCCAAATATAATTGTAAGAATTTTCTACGTTGATTTTATAGTTCTCACTTTCTATTTTGTCAACTGTTGCTGCACTTTATATCTCTCCCAGTTGCCAGGATTTCTCCCAGTTCTTGCACTGTTGAATGCTTTTTCTTTTAGTTTTACATCCCTTATCTCTTCAGTCGTCCATGGCTATGTTTTTGGCAAACCTCTCTTCCCTTGAAGGTATAAACTGGTTTTGTATCATACTGTTATTTTTTTTTGAACACCTCCCATTCATCTTCTGTTGTTTTACCCAGTTATAGATTTGCGTGGTTTACTGTGGGCAATCTCTGTCTCACCCCACTGAAGTCAGCCTTACCTAAATCTAAAATCTTAGCAGCTGTTTCACATCTCTCCCTTTCAAAGCTTATGTTGAACTTGATCATATTATGATCACGGAGATAAATGTTCACGCAATTGTTCGGCTGTTAACTAAACCTGGTTCATTATTCATTACTGAATCTAATATGGCATGTTCTAGGATGTACTAGCTGGGATTTTGTGTTGGAGGCGGGGCTCTTGGCGCCGGACCAAATAGGCAGGGGAAAGCCTGCCTCTGCCTTTTCGGGTACCTCCCACCCCCCCTCGCCCCTGATGCGATCCCCCGGTCTTTTTAAATCTAATTTTCACGTGCCAGGATCCCCATACCTTTAAAGATGGGGCGCCCACCTCGAAAAGCTGCCGGCCAATCATAGGGAACATGAGCAGGAATAGGCCATTCAGCCCGTTGAGCCTATTCCGCCAATTAGATCATGGCTGATCATCTACCTTAACGCCATTTTCCTGTGCTATCTCCAAATCCCTTGATGTCTTTTGTATCTAGATATCCTTCGATTTCTGTCTTGAACATGCTCAATGATTGAGCTTCCACAGCCCTCTGGTGTAGAGAATTCCAAAGCTTCACCACTCTGAGTGAAGAAATTCCTCCTCATCTCAGTCTTAAATAGCCTACCCTTGTCTAAGGCTATGTCCCCTGGTTCTAGACTCACCAACCAGGGGAAACATCCTATTTACACCCACACTGTCACGCCCTGTAAGAATTTTGTAAGTTTCAATGAGATCACTTCTCATTCTTCTGAGACTTTAGAGAATACAGGCCCAGTTTCCCCAATCTCTCCTCATAAGACAATCCTGCCATCCCAGGGATTAGTCTGGTGAACCTCCGTTGCACTCCCTCTATGGCAAGTGTATCCTTCTTTAGATAAGGAGACCAAAACTGTACACAATACTCCAGGTGCAGTCTCACCAAGGCGTTATACAATTGCAGCAAGACTTCTTTACTCCTGTACTCAAAACTCCTTGCGATGAAGACCAACATACCATTTGCCTTCCTATTTGCTTGCTGCACCTGCATGCTAGCTTTTAGTGACTGATGAACAAGGATACCCAGGTCCCTTTGTATATCAACACTTCTCAACCTCTCACCATTTAAGAAATACTTTGCCTTTCTGTTTTTTTCTACCAAAGTGAATAACTTCACACTTATTCACATTACATTCCATCTACCATGTTCTTGCCCATTCACTTAGCCTGCCCAAGTCCCCTTGAAGCCTCTTTGCATTCTCCTCGCAGCTTTGATTCCCACCTAGTTTTGTGTCATCACCAAATTTGGAAAAATTACATTGATCTTCACATCCAAATTATTTATATGGATTGTTAACAGCTGTGGCCAAAGCACTGATCGTTGCAGTACCCCACTAGTAACAGCCTGCCATCCTGAAAATTACCCATTTATTCCTACTCTTTGTTTTCTGCCTGTTAACCGATTCTCAAGCCATACCAGCATATTACCCCAAATACCATGTGCCCTAATTTTGCTTACTAACCCCCTGTGTGGGACCTTATCAAAAGCCTTCTGAAAATCCAAATACACCACATCCACTGGTTCTCCTTTAACTATGCTACAAGTAATATCCTCAAAAAACTCCAACAGGTTTGTCAAGCATGATTTCCCTTTCATAAATCCATGCTGACTCTGCCCAATCATATTATTTGCTAAGTGTCTAGTTATCATATCCTTTATAATAGATTCTAACATTTTCCCTAGTACTGACGTCAAACTAACGAGTCTGTAGTTCCCCTTTTTCTCTCTCCCTCCTTTCTTAAATAGTGGGGTTACATTTGCTACCTTCCAGTCTGCAGGAACCTTTCCAGAATCTGTAGAATTTTGAAACATACCAATGCATCCGCTGTCTCTATTGCTAGCTCCTTCAATACTCTGGGATGTAGCTCATCTGGTCCAGGGTAATTATCAACCTTCAATCCAGTTAATTTTTCAAGTACTACCTCTTTAGTAATACTAATTTCTTTCAGTTCATTTTCACAAGTCCCTAGTATATCAGGGAGAATTTGTTTATCTTCCTCCGTGAAGACAGACATAAAGTAATTATTCACTTCCTTCGTCATTTCCCTATTCTACATTGTAAATTCTCCTGTCTCCACCTGTAATGTACCCACATTTGTCCTTGCTAATCCTTTCCTTTTTACATACCTAAAGAAGCTTTTACAGTGCACCTTTATGTTTCTCGCTAGCTTGCATTCATATTCTCTTTTCCCTTTAGCAGTTTCTTGGTCATCCTTTGCTGGATTCTAAATTGCTCCCAAACCTCGGCTTACCACTTTTTCTGGCAACCTTATAAGCCACATCCTTTAATCTAATGTAATCTTTAACTTCTTGTTAGCCACGATTGATTTATCTTTCCTGTTCGATTTTTGTCCCTTAGAGAAATATATTTTTGTTGTAGGCCGTGTAATACTTCTTTAAATACTAGCCATTGACTGTCTCGTATCAAATCTTTTAGTGTATTTTCCCAATCCACCATAGCCAACTTGCCCCTCATACCTTCAGAGTTTCCTTTGTTCAGATTTAAGGCCCTAGTTTCAGAATGAACTCTATCACTTTCAAACTTAAAACTCTTATCATATTATGGTCACTATTTCCCAAAGGCTCCTTCACAGCAAGGCTCTTAATTAGCCCTTTTCTCATTACATAATACTACATCTAAAATAACCCGATCCCTAATTGTTTCTTTACCATTCTGCTCCCGAAACCCATCTTGCACGCACTCCAGGAATTCATCCTCCACAGCATTGTGCTGATTAGGTTTATCCAATCTATCTGTAAATTGAAGTCACCTGGCAGCTCAGCAGTATAGGCAGCACCATCGGAAGCAGTGGCCACTGCTGGTACTGTAAAGGCCTTGGACACAGGCCCAGCACTGGAACCCAGACCTCAGGTAAGTGAGGCGGAGTCGTTGAGGCCAGTCGGGATGGCCCCGGCGAGGAGAAATAGGTAAAGTGGTTCCCAGCAGGGGTCCTCCGTAGACCACAGATTGCTCACAAAGGAGTGACCCCCCCTCCCCCGCTCAAGCCCACAGGGAGTGAGCTTTGTGTTACAAGGCACCCTTCCCATGTAGCGGAGGTACCCCCTGCCACTGGTAAGATCCCAGCAGTGGCAGGAAGAAGACCTTAATTGGCCATTAATAGGCCACTTAAGGGCCTTACTTGGCCTATGGGTGATAAGGCTGTCATCAGGCCCTCTGCACCACCCCCCCCCCCCACCACCTGTCACGATTCTCTGTGCCCCCCCACCCCCACCTCAGGGGCCCATAAAATCCAGCCCACTGTTACAGAAAACTATCCTGTACACACTCAAGAAACTCACTACCTTTCTGATATGAGCTAGTCTGCTTCTCCCAATCTATATGCAAGTTAAAATCTCCCATTAAAACCACCCTGCCTTTACTTTATGTTAATTTAGTTTCTATATTTATACATTCTACCACTTTTTACCTGCTACTAGGGGCCCGATACACAGCTCCCACTACATTTTACATCTTTTTCTATTTCTTAATTCTACCCACAGAGCCTCCACTGCATGCTTACCTCATGTTATATCCTCACTTATCATTGAAATAATTTCATCCTTACTCACGAAGGCTACTCCACTCTCTCTACCATTTTCCCTATCTTTCCTGTTGACCTTATAACCTGGTACATTTAATTCTCAGTTCCGTCAATCCTGCAGCCATATCTCAGTAAATGGCTGCCATGTGTCATGCAGACCCCCACCTGCCAAGGATGAGGTATATTAATATTGTCATATGAACACTGATGTTAAACTGTTGCTGGAGTGAAGAAAGGACTTGTTGAAAAAAATCACCAGACACTTGGCTGGAAAAACATTTGCATACTAACAGACAGTACTTGGAGAGACAAAGGACTATTCCCTGGTCCACTTAACCCAAAATGGACTGTGATCACCCAATATTGAAGGTGAGGAAGCTCACATTCCAGGATGACTGCTAAGATGGTAGAATCCACAAACAGACGTGGTCAAACCAGCTAGTCACATGACTAACCTGCTGGGCAACCTGGGGTTTTTTTGAATTGTGCTATGGAGAAAGGCAGAAGTTTGAACTGGAACAAGGAAGCTTCTCTCTCTCGCTTTCTCTCAAGCCACCGGACTCACGGAAGACACGTAAACCTCAAGAGAGAAAAGACTCCGACCTCAAAACAATTTGAAGCATGCACTGGGCCCCTACGAATTGCAAGTCTGACCAGCAACCAAAGACTGCACAGCAAACTCAAAGGACAGTAAAATAGAAACCCATCTATTGCCTCAAACCTTCCCCCTTTATTCTTTTCTGTCTCCATCTGTGTGTGTTTATCGTGTATGCACGCTAGCTTGGTCACGTTGCATATTCGTAGTCGGCAACCGCATTGGAGGTCAAGATTAATAAACTTCTACCTTTCTTGTTTAAAATGTAAGAAAACCTGCCTGAATTGGTTTCTTTGCCTTCCAATTGGAAAGCGGTGAACAAGGATTCACTAAGGAGGAGCTAAAACAAGTTTTTTTTGAAAATTAAACTCTGTTATGGTTTAACCAGGCAAAGGATTAGATGGAACCGTAGAGCCCTCTCACCTGGTCATCACACATGTCAGAACCCTGCTAGTTGAATTTGTGCCTGCAATTCATTTAATTTGTTTCTTATGCTTGTGCATTTGTATAAAGAATGCTTATTTGGGCCACACACCCTAATCTGTCCTTCTGTTTAATGCTTCTCTCATGTTTCTTAATTTTTCTCTCCTGGTTGAATTACTTTACATTGTTAAGTTTTTCCTTTACTTGCAGTGCTTCAAGCACAATTTCTGAACATAACTGAAGTGGTGATCAGGAAGCTAAGGGGAGGAGGGAATCAAGCCAGAGAGGCCCTTTCAGCTGGGGGGCTCTCTGGGCCCTCTGTGGGCCACAGGGTGCACGAGCAGGAGGGAGCACCCATCCTTCCCCCACACTGCCAAGCCTGCAGTCAGGCCGCCAGGATATACCTGGAGACCTCGCCACGTGGCACTGATGTCCTCCAGCGCTGGTAAAATAGCAGCGGCTGTGGGAAAAGGCCCTGAAGTGGCCATTAATTAGCCAATCTGCAATTCATTGTCCAAGACAAAGACCAAGATCCAATTGATTCTTACTAGGTGGGAAAAGGATGTTTGGAGTGGACCACTGGCTGAGCCAATTCAGCTGATCTAGTTTCATAAAAGGTCACGAAGTGAAAATGAAAAGAATGACAGCTATCATAACACCTCAAACTCTTAAATATCAACACTAAAATAAAAGCAAAATACTGCGGATGCTGGAAATCTGAAATAAAAACAAGAAGTGCTGGAATCACTCAGCAGGTCTGGCAGCATCTGAGGAAAGAGAAGCAGAGTTAACCTTTCGGGTCAGTGACCCTTCATCGGAACGGATTCCAGCATTTCTTATTATCTTAAATATCAACAATCTTTCCATTAGAAAAAAGTAGATTTCTGAGTATTGCAAACCTGACTGAAGACAAGAAAATGTTGGATTGCCCGGAACAGTGTCCCAAATTATATTAGCTCCTGCTTGGCTTGTAGCTGGGGCTTATTACAATTGATTATGAATCTAGAACTGAACTGTATCCGATATCTGCTAATCTGGCCTAAGGAAGCCTGGGTCTATGAAATGAATGCCAGCAGTAGCCTATGGCATAAACATTGTTTGAAAGAGAGGGATCCTATAAGATAATCACAGGAAGTGTCACAAAAAGGTTGCAGTTGAGCAAAGATTTGGCATAGTTCATCTGTTCAGTAAATATATTAAAGGTATCTACTTTTCACAGCCATCCTTGTCAAAGCACATGTCTCACTTCATTCTTAGAACATTTCAGTAGTTTCTCTACCTGTCCTTCAAAAATACTTTTCAAGTAAAATGGTGCTTGTACCAACTGCTGCTACAGCTCCCATACCAGTTTGCAAAACAATATATCAAAAGCCACTGCACCACTGTTTTCAAAGTCTAGGGCTTGGACAGCCGTTTCCTGAAACCTTCATAAGCATCTATAATGGAGATCTGCTTACTCAGCATAGATCTTTTTTTGGAAGGGATGGGGGAAATTGTGGTACTTTGTGGAACGGCAAAATAATAAACAAACAGTTTCAGGGAAATAATTTGAAAAGGAGAAACAAAAGAGTCAAAAAATCAGTCTAAATTAAAGGACAGAAAGAAAAAATTTAAAAGTTGAGAAAGTGAAAAACCAGTGAAGTGAAATAAAACAAAAAATTGAAATCCTATAAAGTTTAACCCAAAGATAATATTTACAGTTGAAACACGAAACTTGGGTAGACTCCATGAAGACTTTGCAATTAAATATTAGTACGGCTTTCATCAGCACTCTTGCCTGAGTCACGAGGTTCTGGGTTGAAGTCCCACTCCGGGACTTGAGCACAAAAATCAAGGCTGATACTGTAATGCAGTACTGACTGGAGTGCTGCACAGACAGAGGTGGTGTCTTTCGGAGGAAACTTTAAAACGAGGCCCTGTCTGCCCTTTCAGGTGGACATACAAGATCCAGTGGAGCTATTTCAAACAAGAGCAAGGGAGTTATCCCTTGGGAGTTAAGCAAGGGAGTTAGCCCTGACCAATATTTATCCCTCAATCAACATCACAAAGAAACAGATTACCTGCTCATTATCAGGCTGCTGTTTGTGGGAGCTTATTGTGCGTAAACTGGCTGCCGTGTTTCCTACATTACAACAGTGACTGCACTTCAAAAGTACTTCATTGGCTGTAAAACACTTTGAGACATCCGGTCGTCATGAAAGGCGCTATATAAATGCAAGTTTTGCTTTTCTTGCTTTCAAATGGCATTTCCTGATTTTATGCTAATTCTGAGCAACTCTGGAGTACATACAACAACAAAAATTGCACATTTTTATTTCATTCCTTTTCAAACACCAGAGGCACCTGGGAAGCTGAAATGGTCCAAGCCATAGACTGTCCTGTAACTACCATCAGCACCACTTTAAAATGATCTGATTAACATTAGGCATGGTGAAAAAGGGCTGGCAATTGAAGTTTCCCATTCACCCAGAGATCCAGGCGACAGAGTAACCAAACAGGAGAAGGCATGCGGCAGGCAGCAGTGGAATTCAAATATCCAACCACTGGAGTCAAAGTTTGCTGCATGATCACTTGAAGCAACATATAAGCCTTCTGATTTCAATCTGATAATTGCCATCTGAAAGATCAAATCTATAATTGGGTCAAAACCGAAGATTTCAAAGTTCTAATGTTGCAGTTATGATGTAAAAGGGAGGAAGTGGTGAGAACGCAGCTAATATTGGCTGGATTTTGCAGTCAGCGGCAAAGGAACAAGGCTTGGTGTTCACCTTGAGAAAAGCTGTCCTCAAAGTTTTGGTGGGCTCTTTTCCAACATCAGTTTGAATTCGGCGCCCTCTACACAGGATCTGTAGTATCTGTAAAAAGGGCAAGCAGCAGGGAGGCTGAACAACCAAAGCTTGAAGAATCCTCAGTTGGCAAAGCAGGAAGTAAAAAACAGGAAATATAAATTGCATTTAAATCATTGTACAGAAAGCAAAATGAAGATTGGGACATACACATGGGATTAAGGGAGAAAGTTCATTAGAAAAACACAAAAGCTTTAAAAAAAATTTACTTTTTGAAAAAAAAAATCTGCATCATCAATTTTCTTCTGATAGAATGAGACCCCATACTTTTAAAATTAATTTTTCAGGACTAGTGAGGTTGTTCATCAGTAATTGCGACTTACTATGCTGTTATAAATTCAGCTACACCTGATTGAACAAGACTTAAGTTTTTCGTCTGTCTTTAGTGCGGTACTAGGGGTAAGCAGTTTAAGGTCATGCCTTAACAGTGATTTCTGTCCAGATTACATCAACGAAAACTGAAACATAACACTCAGTGGAGTAGCAAGGTATTTCTGACAGTAACTTCCTGATTTCCATGTTTAACTGTGCATGTATTGATATCAGAAGTAGCTGTCAGTTTGACTAATAATAACGAGTGTTGACAGCAAAAGCCAGGCCATCATACTTTATCAAAGCAGCTGTAAGTGTTTATTATTTGAAGTCTTTTTACCTGCTGCTTCCAAAGTTGTTTTGCTGACTAAACCCAAAGCTTTCTGATCAAGCTGGTAAGCTACAAACCATCCCAGGCTCCTACTCAAGATGAAATGTGGTAGTGATGACAGACAGGGGGAAAATTAATAAGAATTATGCAGATGGATTTATCACAATTTGTCAGAAATTACGACAGATCAATTCTGTTTCACTGGGCTGGATTTTAAGGAGCTCTCGACGTCGGGATCCATGGCGGGGGACAGGGCGGGTGGCTAAAGATGGCCCCAGATGAAGCCCACCACGGACCTTGATGCCGGCAGTGCCCAGCCCGATCCTCCCATCGGTGGTGAGGCAACCACAATTTTAATATTCAAATCAATTTAATTAATTTAAATATACTTACATTGCCTCTTGATGGCCCGCCGCGATCATCGGCCCAGCAGCCGGCACTCCTGCACCTTCGGATCCCCGTCCGGGAAAACGAGGTGCAACACTGATGGGGAGGGGGGGGGGGGAGGAGCTAAGTTTATCAGTGCGGGTGGGGGGAGGGGGGGGGAAACAGGGTCAAATTAAAATTATGGGGGTAGGGCATGGTGGGAAGGGTTGTAGTTTAAACTTTGTATAGTTTTGGTGGGGGGGGGGGAGGGGAAGGTCAGATGGTAAAGGAAAGTGTTTTTGGGGACAGGGAAGGGCAAATAATTAATTTAATTATTATGGGTTTGGGAGAGGGGCAAAATAAATTAATTTAATTTTATTTCATTTATCTTTAAATATTTAAATAAGCCGGTTGGGCTAATAGCCCTTTAAAAATGGCGTCCGTGCCTGCGCACAGGCAGCTGACGCCATAACCAAGGACGGACAGCCTAGCCTCTCCATTTAATCGGGGGGTGGTGGGCAGCCCGCCCCGGCTATATGAGCTGCCACGCTTGAGATGGCAGCGGCTCTTTGACGCGTGGCCCATGCGGGCAGGCCGCTATTTTTGAAGCTCGCTGCCGAGATTGGCGGTGAGTTTATAAAATCCAGCCCATTGTTACAATGAAAAACACCGCTTTTTCCCTGCTGTTAGATTACATCCTTTGACCTAAACTCAGAAAAATACAACCAGAAAATTTTAAGAATAAAGCAACAACCAATTTACTCAGCATTAGAGGTTGTATTTGTTACCTGCATAATTCATGCTGAAAGAAGTGCATAGCAATTAGAAATCAGAAACTTAATTCATGCAGTGTTATTTGTTAATACAAACTGCTCAATATATTTGAGAAAACCCAGCAATCACACAGTCATATCACAATGCAATCTTCACTGAACAAAAAAGTTAAATATCGGAGCAGATAGTTTAAGATTTAATATTCTAAAAATCCAGCTACTGCCCTCAAATGATCAGAATATGAAAAGTATGTGCTCGACAGAGACAAACTAAATCCCCGATTGTGCTGGTAGGTTCGCTCCAACATGCTGACCTGAGGCCAGGGCTACTTTAAGTTCCAGGCCTTTTCCAGATAATTCAAGCCCAAATCCTTCCTGAATCTGACGGGAATAATGTAGATAGACTGATGGGAAGGAATGGGAAATCATGCGGCAACAGACCCCACCTTTGGGACCCAAGGAAACAGTCCTCAACATAAGATTAGTGATGGAGGAACGTGGTGGGAATGGAACTGCAACAACTACAGTTCATTAAAAGAATATCTGCCCGATCAAATATGCATGAATTGTCAGTTAGGTGTGTACCAAAAGGCCTTTCTAATTTTCCTGCATAACTGAGAGAAATCTTATGTTCTTACTGCAAGCTGCAACACAGTATCCTCTTTGTATGAGCGAGTTTAATACCCCAAGATTGACATGTCTTGACACTTTACCCACAGGAGGAAAGAGGTGAAAAGATCCATACCTAGATTTTCTGCAATTAGTACTGGAACACAATAATACAGGGGCTGAATATTCTCAGTTACTGCACTATCAGGTTACTTTGTAGAAAGTCATTTTTATTTGTGTTATGTGCATTGAATTTCAGCAATTCAGTCACAGATAAAAAGACACTGCAGATCTAAGACAAAATAGAGAATGCTGAAAATAAGTCCATCAAGAGCTAAAAAGTGAAAAGGGCTCTCATGAAGGATCGACATGTGAACCTATGCTTTCTCATTCTGATGTTGACAACCTGTTGCATATTTTCAACATTTCCTGTTTTAATACTCTTGGCAGAGCATTAAAAATCAAAGCATTGAGATGGTTAAGTGTCAGGTTAAACCAGGCATTTAATCTTTTAATACTTTTGGGTAAACCAGGCAATGACTTGATGCATTATAAAACTGTATTCTACTTGTCAACGTTCCAGTAATGAATTCACCGTGTTCACCCCACAACTGCAGCAGGCTCCTGGCTTCTTCTAGCATCAATGCACATCCACAGTTGACAGGCTGGCAACTGCTGCAAGGTTCAATCGCAGGAGTAGAATCAAATGCCCCAGGTGCATAGTACCCTTGGAAAAGTTGATTTTTTCTCCCTTGCAGGTACTGTAAAATGATTTTGACTGTTGATGATGTTCTGACAGAGGTTACAAAGCTACAGCCTTCTTTTAATATCCCCTTGCTATGGGATTAGGATTTTCGCACCACCATGATTCTAAATCAGGCATGAATGTGGTGCGAAAATCCTAATATAGAGCCACAAATTCCAACTGTCTCTGAATATTTAGTTTCCAGCAAGACTGCACTATCTCCATATACTGTTCTACCAACAGTAAATAATTAGTAGTCGGCAGCAACCCTACGACATATTACACTGCCACAAATCCAAGCACTCTGATTAAAGCAGCCACAGCTGCTTTTGTTTAACATGGCACCTTCCCTCCTTCGATATATTTTAAAATCTAACCTCTGATTTGCAATGATTCTTGATCACAGTCTGGCTGTAATGATTTGATATGGCATGTCAATAGATTTAAAATCCATTCAAAGACATAAGGCCACTATTTGCTTTCTAAGAGTCAGACATTTCGGTTAGCACCAACTGCAATAGTAAAGACATCCAGGAATTGGATGGTGGCAAATTCTCTGCACTCCTTTAAATGCCATGCGGCAGATTTTGAATACATGGAATATAATTCCCCCTCTGTTTTTTGAAACTGTAACATTCATTAAGAAAAACACTGGATTGCTACAAAGTTTACCCTAAAGAATCTTCATTTGTTGACTTTATAGCTGAACAGAAGTAGAGGTATTTAGCAGGTTGAGATGTGTGCATTTTTTCCTCTCTTTTGGATGAAAGGTGGTAAACAATACAAATACTCTAGGGCTAGCTCCAGACTCCTGCACAAAAACATTTTATATCAAGTTTTGCTGCTTGCAGTGCTATTAAGGAGGTGGTCTTGGTACTTGCTCAAATTCCTGCTCATTTGTCGTCTAATGATGAAATAGCAAATAGCCTCCATAGAATATGTGAAGAGAGGTATGTAGAGTCTTCAAAATGACATGCCTGGTGATTAGAATGAAGTTGATCCTCTGTGGAAGACTCCATAACGCTATATTTGAGCAAGTTAGAACTGCAGCACTCCAGGGTGTTGTGATGATTAACCAGCCAGCCTGGCTCATTGTTGTGATTTGGAGAGGTAGAACTTTTAAGGCACAGCTGGAATTCTGCAAAAATATGCTCTAAATGGGTATGGTACTCCTGGATGGATTTGCTCTGTGAAGATTCAATTCAAGATTTAATTAGTCAGTAACTCCATGCACACTTGGAAGACCCAAGTCTTGGATTTTGCAAACCTGCACCTAGATTCTCTGGATTGAGAAAGTGGTACTATATCCCTATGGGGAAAATGTGTCCATTCCATAAAAATCAAAAGTCTACGCAAACTTTCAGTAATTTAGTTTGGACATGGTTTAGTGTGGTGAGGTTTCAATGCCACACAAAAACAACCAAAACATTGTCCGTTCCACAAAATGCCAATCGGTGACGTTAATTACTCCTGTGAATTGCAAATTTTTAAAGTAGCTGTACAGGATAAAACCTGCATGTAAAACATCACCCTGGTTTAGTGGAGGTGGATAAATGCTAAAATATGAGATTGCTCGTCTTCATTTTTTATATTGCATGGAAATATTTCAGTTTTTATTTGAAACTTAATTAAATTAGGGTGGAGCAAAAAACGGTTTACAAACATCATCTTTAGTCAAAAGAGAGACAAGAAACCATATGTTTTAAAAAACAACAAAAACACGGTTGGCAGGTCTGTCAATCTTTTAGGTGAATTTGAATTATGGTATAGAAGTACAAATTTAGTGTTAGCACACAATCAATTCAACTCTGGAGTCTTGGCTGAAATCCAGCCAAGTGAAGGGACGAAAATATCTATTATTTCAGGGACCTACAACGTAGGAATATGAGCTGCCTAAATGCAGTTCTTGGTGGATGTAAATTTAGCACAAATTTCTGCATAATTCAGCATGGTGCTCTATTAAGTGCAGAGTTGTTGGTGGTGCCATCCTTTCTGGAAGATGTTACATCAGGGTCCATTCTGTTCTGCTGGTTCAGGTTGATGTTTAAGGTATTCTCCTGCTTTCTTGACCAATATTTTTCTTCAATCATCGCCTCCCAAAAATAGATTAAGTGCTCATTCATCTCATTGTCATTTGTGGGAACTTGGTATGCAGAAAATGGTTGCCAGTTTTGCCTACATAATTCATCAGTACACTTCAAATATAGTTCATTAAATGTATAGTCATTGGAGGCTTTTCCAAGTTTTTAATTTGATTATCCAATTGAGAGTCTGGCACTTCAGTGGTCAACAGAATATCTGGTGTGGGAATCAAATGTCAGGCTGATGTAGTAATGGGTGCCCTTACAAGTTTGGGGTTAAGACACAGTGACAGAAAATTGACACAACCTTTGCTGTCTAACCTCCAGAACATCGCCCGACTTTGCCCTTGCCTTAGCCATTCTGCTGCTGAAATCCTCATTCAGGCCTTTGTTAACTCTAGACTTGACTATTACAACGCATTCTCCTGGCTGGCCTACCACATTCTACCCTCTGTAAGCTTGAGGTCATCCAAAACTCCGCTGCATGGTCCTTACTCTCGCTAAGTCCCGTTCATCTATAACCCCTGTGCTTGTTGACCGATATTGGCTCCAGATAAAGCAACATCTTGATTTTAAAATTCCCATCCTTATTTTCAAATCCCTTCATGATCTTGCCCCTCCCTTTCTCTGTAATCTCCCCCAGCCCCACAACCCAGAGATATTTGCGCTCATTTAATTCTGGCCTCCTGATCATCCCCAATTTTAATTGCTCCACCCCCATTGGTGGCCATACCTTCAACTGCCTAAGCCCTAAGCTCTGGCATTCCCTCCTAAAACTCTGACTCTCTACCTCTTTCTTCAAAACATTCCTTAAAACCTACCTCTTTGACCACCTGCTCTAATATCTCTTTATGTGGCTTAGTGTTTAATTCTGCTTTATAACGTTCCTATGAAGCATCCTGGGGCGGTTTTACTACATTATAAATGCTATATAAATATGTTGTTGTGGTTGTTTTTAATTTGTGTGATGCCTGATCTGGAAGCCTTTGACGTCAACATTGCATGACAAACAATAAAGTATGAATGAGGAATGGCCATTTGACACATCAAAAACATCCAACGCCATACACAAAATCTACTATATTATAGACTCCAACCCACTAGGAGTGGACGCTTCTGCAATAAATAATACCCCTCCACTGCCAAGCCCCAAAGTAGTGAATAAAACTCCAAAATATCACGTAGTTATTCTTCTCCAAATTTTCACATTTCAGCCCTGATCAATTATCTTCTGCACATGACATTGGTTCCTACTCCCGCAACCAGCCAAGAAACCACTGAATCTACAGAGTATTTGACCAGCTAAGAGTAAATTTTCAAATAACATGATCATATTTCCCAACAGGATATTCATCCAGCTCAGCAATGATTTATACAAGGTTAGAATAACTTGTTCTGACAGTCAAACGCCCTTGAGATGCATCAGTTTTATTCACAAGAGCTAAACATTTACTAGAAGCTTCAAATGATGATCTAAAATTAAGCTCAAATTCTTTTAATTTTGTATCTTTTTTACTGGACTAATATACACTATTAGAGTGCTTTTTGGCAAAAGTTGGATCAGGATAAGCCCAGAAATTACTGAAAAGTTTAAGGAGGAGAGAGAATACAGCACAATAAAAGGATGGAAGCATTAATGATACCGGCAGCTAAGAGTTATCTTACATGTGCAGGCTCCCACAATCATTGAGTAGCTTCAGGCCACAGATGAGGCTAATTGGGAGCAAACAATATTTGGTCAAAATTGCTCTAATATGGAAAATGCAGTCAGTACCGTATGCAAGTGAAAAGCACGCCAAAAACAAAGATGGAATGAAAGTAGCACTGATGCCTCTACTGGAACTGACAGACAAGAAAACAAGGAGAAATCAATACTAGAATCTATCAATAAGAGACACTGCATTTTACTTGAACTCATTAGTGTGGTTCAATTCCTTATAAAAGGAGAAGATAAAAAGTGACACCATCATGCTTTGGATTGGAGAAATTACCCAAACTTTGCAGACAAATATATTTTAACCCCTTGATCTGCATCTATTTTTCTGTACATAATTTTTTTCCCCAAAACTTAGTAACAAAATATATTTTAGTATTTTTGCTCTCAGCTCTAGCAGTCTACTATTGACAAGTCTTATTGTGACAGCACCACAGTAGCAAAGCACTTCACCTCGAGAGAGAATAATAATGCTCTTATTATTGGGCTCCATAACAAGTACATATGCATCATGTCCACTGACTATTGGAAGTCAAATAATCTATTATTGTACGAGCTGTAAATCAGGAACCAAACTACCAGTTCAAGTGGCCATTAAAGAACAGAGGACATCAATCGAAGAACAGTGAGTTCGCCTAATGTCCTGGCCCACATTCTCCTTTAACCTAAACTTTGATAGTATTGGTTGAAGAACCAGTCATTTCATTGCTGTTTGTTGGATGCTCCAGGCATTTGCCAATTTAACAGCTACTGTACTCCAAAACTAAGTCACGGCATGAAGTACCACAAAAATTTTAACAATGGCATAAGGTATTACAATATATAAACATTGAGTTTTCCATTTGTCACAATTTAGTAATTTTTTGTGACACTGGTGATGCTTAAAGCCTAACAGGAACATCTGCTTCTATTACTTTCGATAGATGACTAACACCTCCTACTCAGTCCTCCCACCACTGATGGTGCTGTGGTACAGGTCACCCAAGTGCACCTGCCAGTTTGGGTATCCTGGGTTGTGCTCCAGAGAATTTAAAATGCAGAGATTCAGCTGTACTTTTCCTGCCAAAGCTGAGTATGTACATCAGTTTTATTTTCCTGCCACTGCAAGTTCTCGACTCTGTTCCCCCCTTTTCTTTCCGTTCATGGGATGTGGGCGTCGCTGGCTAGGCCAGCATTTATTACCCATCCCTAATTGCCGTTGGGTAGGTGGTGGTGAGCTGTTTTCTACTGATTCTGCTGGTTCCGTGAGCCACCCATTCCACCACTGCAGCTGGCCCCATGTCCTTTGATATGAAAGCTGCCGCATAGTTTCTCTTATTTCCTGAAAGCTGCTACAGCTTGTTCCCTCCACTCTGTTGCTTTGAACTACGTGTTGAAATGTTGCCTATACTTTCACTACCATCATTGGTACTGACCCATCTCCTTCGATTTGAAAGCTGACAAGGAATTTCCCATGGCCCTTGAAGCCTCTCCTCCACCCATTCTGTTACCACCTTTACCTCTACTACCCATAGAAAAATAGAAATCTTGTCTCCAGAGCATTTTCTACTGCTCTGTTGCCACACAGTGTGCATCTGAAAGGATATATCATATGTCAATTTTCTTTCAAAGGACTCCAACTGAGTAACACTACAAGGACAACTCACTCACTGGAATCAACATTGATCATTCCACATACATATCTTAAGACGTGTTTCAGGCACTTGAAACAACCTGACTGCTCTGCCGACAAGGGTCTCCAGTATCGCAGAGGTGTGCTGCATACTGCACAACTTCATCATAGAAAGGAAGTCCTTTTTTTGTGGGGGTGGGAGTTAATGTTGAATTTATTGAAACAAAGCTCAAAAAATGGTATTTACAGACTGAAACAAAAAGACCTGCACTTCATGGAATGGTCAGTTTCACAAAACTGAGAGCAACATCCAAAGTTTATGCTGTGTATTTTCCAAGAATATCTCCATCTTTAAACAAGTAGTAATCCTTATCGTCCAAGACAACTTGAGTTCTTCCATATTCTGCGAGTAGACAGGTTTCAGCAACTTTTACATTTACTGGTTGGATGTCATCATTCTTTTCTCGGTTGTCAGGTCCAACTGCTACAACTGTTGCTTGAAGCACTTTTCCCTGGGATTTTTCTAGATGCATTATGCCACCTTTTGTCACCTTTTCTGCTGTGACCCTTTCTACCAAGATACAATCAAGGAGGGGTAGAAACATTTTGAATGCCTGACCTTCCATGCCTATCACTTATAGAAAGTGCTCAAAATGTCCTCGTCATCAGCAAAGGTATCAACAAAAGGAACATTCTTGCCAACCTGATACAGGAGATATTCTCAAATACCACAGTTGACCATTGTATGAACAGTCCAGTCTGTATCTTCCTTCTTCCAAAGATAAATACACCACCACCTACACACGCTTTCCTGCACACATTCACCAACACAGGCGGCGCAGTGGTTAGCACCGCAGTCTCACAGCTCCAGCGACCCGGGTTCAGTTCTGGGTACTGTCTGTGCGGAGTTTGCAAGTTCTCCCTGTGACCGCGTGGGTTTCCGCCGGGTGCTCCAGTTTCCTCCCACAGCCAAAGACTTGCAGGTTGATAGGTAAATTGGCCATGGTAAATTGCCCCTAGTGTAGGTAGGTGGTAGGAGAATTAAGGGAAGGTGGAGATGTGGTAGGGAATATGGGATTAATGTAGGATTAGTATAAATGGGTGGTTGATGGTAGGCACAGACTCGGTGGGCCGAAGGGCCTGTTTCAGGGCCGTATCTCTCTGTGACTATAACACAGCTGTCATTCCTACCAGTTTAACAAAGCGACTTCAAAACAGAACCAAAAATATCTTTGTAATTCAATGCTATCATAATTTTCTTCAAAGCCCTAATGTGCACATTGAGTGCTACTTCTTGGTGCCAGCACAAATATGTGCATTCTTAAACTTAATATCGCACTACTCTAAATTCTACCCAAGTGGCAGTACACAAGGTGCGTGACTGCTCTGCATTAGGAGGAGCCTCTTGAGACCAAGGTGGCTCTCATCTCACAGGAGCGAAGACCTGGGATGGAGCTAGTGCAGGTGCAGTTCCAGTTCTTGTGCTGGTGCACAAACAACTAGCCCTACTTCCATTCTACAACCTCTGCCCGCAATAGAGATGACTGGCAGAAGGGCATGCATGTGCTACTATCCTGAGAGGACACCATAATTTTTTTAACCTTCCTGCCATGCCACTAATACTGGGAATTGGCCTGGCATGGTTACTAATCTGCATGAAAGAAGACATAATGGGATCAATGAAACTCTGACTACTGCAGTTATTGCTACATATTGCTGTTACCAAGTCTGGCCAAACTAGAACCAATATCCCTCTCCATGCCAAGACCCAAGACCTCTATGGCAGCAGTTTCAATATCCAAGCATAGAATGATTACAGAACAGAAGGAAGCCATTCAGCCCATCAAGTCTGTGCCAGCTCCCTGCAACAGCAATTCAGCTAGCCCTACTCCCCTGCCTTTTCCCCATAACCCTGCACATTTTTTATCATCTTCAGGTGCTTATCTAATTTCCTTTGAAAACCACATCTGAAAATGCCTCCACCACACTCTCAGACAGTGCATTCCAGATCATAACCAGTCGCTGCGGAAAAAAGTGTTTTCTCCTGTCATCTTCGGTTCTTTTGCCAATCACCTTAAGTCTGTGTTTCGGGTTCTCGATCCCTTGGCCAAAGGGAATAATTTATCTCTATCTACCCTGTCTAGACCCCTTATGATTTTGAACATCTCTGTCAAATCACCTCTCAACCTTCTCTAGGGAGAACAGCCCCAGCTTCTCCAATCTATCCTTGTGACTGAAGACCCTCATCCTTGGAATCATTCTCATAAATCATTTCTGCACTTTCTAAAGTCTTCACATCCTTCCTAAGGTGTGGTGCCCAGAATTTGACACAATACTCCAGTTGAGGCCAAACCAGTGTTCTATAAAAGTTCAACATAACTTCATTGTTTTTGTATTCAATGCCTCGATTTATGAAGCCCAGGATCCCAATTGTCTTTTTAATTATTTCTCAACACACCCTGCCACCTGGAACAATTTGTGTACGTATAACCCCTGATCTTTCTGTTCCTGCACTCCCTTTAGGATTGTACCCTTATTACCTCTCCTTGTTCTTCCTACCAAAATGTATAACTTCACATTTCTCTGCATTAAATTTCATTTGCCAGTCCTCCTGAAGTTTATCACTATCCTCCTCACAATATTTATAAATTTTGTGTCATCTGCAAATTTAATTGTGTCTGTACACCCTAGTCTAAGTCATTGAAATATATCAATAAAAGCAGTTGTCCTCGCACTGATCCCGGGGGACCACCACTGTATATCCTCCGCCAGTCTGAAAAACAACCGTTCACCACTACTCTTTGTTTCCTGTCACTCAGCCAACTTTGTATCCATGCTGCTACTGTCCCTTTTATTCCATGGGCTTCAACTTTGCTGATTAGCCTGTTATATGGCACTTAATCAAATGCCTTTCGGAAGTCTATATACAGCACATTAACCATCAACCCTCTCTGTTACATCATCAAAAAACTCAAAGTTAGTTAAACACGATTTGCCCTCAGCAAATCCATGCTGGCTTTCCTTAATTAATCCACCCTTATTCAAGGGACTGTTAATTTTGTCCCAGAGTATCTAAAAGCTTTCCCAACACTGAGATTAAAGTGACTGGCCTGTGGTTGCTGGGTTTATCCTTACACCCCTTTTTGAACAAGGGTGCAACATTTGCATCCAGTCTCTCAATTACCGCCTCCTTCACAATGACTTTGGCAGCTTCTTCTTCCTTGGTAAAGACAGATGCAAAGTACTCATTTAGTACCTAAATGAAGCAAGGATTGCCATTAGGGCCTTTGCTTCACACGTTCTTGCAGATGCCATATGCTTCTAGGTGGACGACAGTGTTGTTAAAAGGTCCGCAAATGTGCTGTGCATGCTGATGCTACTGCATTGAATATCCAAGGGTACTCAGTATTTCGGAAGGATAGGCAGGAAGGACAAGTAGCTTTGTTAGTAAAGGAAGAGATCAGTGCTGTAGTGAGAAATGATATAGGCACTGGAGATCAAGACATAGAATCAGTCTGGGTAGAAATAAGAAATAGCCAGGGAAAGAAGACCCCGGTGCGAGGAATCTATAGGTCCCCAAACAGTAGTTCCGCAGTGGAGCACAGTATAAACCAGGACATACTGGGGGCTTGTAAGAAAGGTAAGGCAATAATCATGGGTGATTTTAATATGCATACAGACTGGATTAATCACATTGGCAAGGGGAGCCTCGAGCGAGAATTCACTGAATGTATTAGAGATTGTTTTTTGGAGCAATATGTTGTGGAACCAACCAGGGAGTAGGCTATTCTAGTTTTGGTATTGTGTAATGAGGTGGGATTAATTAATGATTTCATAGTTTAGGATCCTCTAGGGAAGAGTGATCATAGCATGCTAGAATTTCAAATTGAGTTTGAGAGTGAGAAACTTGAGTCCCACATTAGCGTTCTGGAGTTAAACAAAGGTAATTACATAGGCATGAGGACAAATTTGGCCCTAGTGGACTGGGCAGGAAGACTAAAAGGTAGGACAGATGATGAGCAGTGGCAGATGTTTAAGGAGATATTCAGATCCTCCCAACTAAAATATATTCCAGAGAGGAAGAAAGATTGTAAGAGGGGGAAAAATATCCATGGCTAAGCAAGGAGGTCAAGGGTAAAATAAAGACAAAAATAAGGCATACCATATTGCAAAGGCCAGTGGCAGGCTGGAAGATTGGGAAACTTTTAAAGATCAACAAAGGGTTACTAAAAAAGTAAATTAAGAAAACTAGAGCAAAATATAAAAACAGATAGCAAGAGCTTCTATAAGTATATAAAAGGGAAGAGAGTAGCTGAAGTGAATGTTGATCCCTTGGAGGATGAGACTGGGAAGTTAATGGTGTGGAATACAGAAATGGCAGAGACACTTAATCAGTATTTTGCCTCCATTTTCACGGTGGAGGACACTAGTACCATCCCAATAGTAACAAGTAATGCAGAGGTTATAGGAAGGGAGGAACTTAGAACAATCATCATCACTAGAGAAAGAATACCAAGCAAACTATTAGGATTGAAGGCAGACAAGTCCCCAGGGCCAGATAGCCTACATCCTAGGTTCTTAAAGGAAGTGACAGCAGAGATAGTGGATCCATTGGCTATAATACTCCAAAATTCCCTGGATGCAGGACAGGTTCCAGTGGATTGGAAAACTGCTAATATAATACCCTTATTCAAAAAAGGGAGGTAGAAAGTAGGAAACTATAGACCAGTTAGTTTAACATCTGTCATTGGGAAATTGTTAGAATCCATTATTAAGGAAGTAATAACAGGACATTTAGAAAGTCAAAACGCAATCCATCAGAGTCAGCATGGTTTTATGAAGGGTAAATTGTGTTTGACTAATTTGCGAGAGTTCTTCGAAGATGTAACAAGCAAAGTGGATAGTGGGGATCCTGTTGATGTAGTTTATCTGGACTTCCAGAAGGCATTTGATAAGGTGCAGCACAAAAGGTTAATACACAAGGTAAGATCACATGGGGTTAGAGGCAATTTATTAGCTTGGATAGAGGATTAGCTAACCAGCAGAAAACAGAGAGTCGGGATAAATGGGTCCTTTTCTGGTTGGCAAGGTGTAACTAGTGGGGTGCCACATGTTTGGTCCTCGGGCCCCAACTATTTACAATCTATATTAATGACTTGGATGCAGGGATAGAAGGTACGATAGCCAAATTTGCAGATGACACGAAAATAGGTGGGATAGTAAGTTGCAATAAAAAAATAAGAAATCTACAAATGGATATGGATAGGTTAGGTGAATGGGCCAAAATTTGGCAGATGTAGTTTAACGTGGATATGTGTGAGGTTATCCATTTTGGTTGGAAGAATAGAAAGGCAAATTATCTAAATGGAGAGAAACTTCAGAGTGCTTCGGTGCAGAGGGATCTGGGTGTCCTCGCGCATGAATCGCAGAAAACTAGTTTGCAGGTGCAGCAAGTAATAAGGAAGGCAAATGGAATTTTGGCATTTATTGTTAAAGTAATAGATTATAAAAGTAGGGAAGCGTTGCTGCAACTGTACAAGGCATTAGTGAGACCGCACCTGGAGTACTGTGTACAGTTTTGGTCCCTTTACTTGAGGAGGGATGCGGTTGCATTGGAGGCAGTTCAGAGGAGGTTCATTAGATTGATTCCAGAGATGAGGGGTTTGTCTTATGAAGAGAGATTGAGCAGTTTAGGCCTTTACTCTTTCGAGTTTAGAAGAATGAGAGGAGATCTAATTGAGGTATATAAGATGATTAAGGGGATTGACAAAGTAGACGTAGAGAGAATGTTTCCTCTGCTGGGGAAATCTAGAAAAAGAGGTCATAGTTTTAGGATAAGGGGTAGCAGATTTAAAACAGAGATGAGGAGAAATTACTTCTCTCAAAGGGTCGTGAGTCTGTGAAATTCATTATCCCAGAGTGTGGTGGATGCTGGAACATTGAGTAAATTTGAGGAGATAGACAGATTTTTAATTAGTAAAGGGTTGAAGGGTTATGGAGAATGGGCAGGAAAGTAGAGTTGAGGCCGAGATGAGATCAGCCATGATCATATTGAATGGCAGAGCAGGCTGAATTGCCTACGCCTGCTCCTCGTTCTTATGTTTTTATGCAGGCAGGTGGTAGACCTGCCCCATTACAATTCCACGAGGATTTTCCTCCTGCAGAAAAATCTAGGCTCATAAAGCCAGAGGATTAAATGCAGTCACTTGTCTACTTAAGGAGACAGAAATCCTGTTAATTCTACATAAATGTATAATGCTTGGCACAGTGGACAAAATATATTACTAACTGATTTTTAAATTTAAAATCTGAACAAAATATAACACAATCTGAACCTGAAATTCTGAGGTAAGCACTTCATGCAACTGAGAATTCTGTGAAATAAAAAAAACATCGAGGTCTGAGCATGTCAAGGAATCAATAGCTTCAAACATAAAGACAAGGCACTGAAATTTATCACCAGGGAAGAAGTCCCGCCTCGGGGACTGAGAGCAGGAGCTAAGCCCACACAGCAGGACTTTGGGGCAACATTTTACTGGTGGTGGCCACATCCCAAAGCTGCCAACTCAGAGGGCTGGCAGCCTCAGCAGCACCACGATTAGAGATGGTCACAGTCGTGTAATTCAGGGTGGGTGCTACTGCTGCAGTCTAAAACATGGTATGGAGCAACCAAAACTTAGACTACTTCATGTGGCAAATGATGTCAGTAGAAATGTAATTAAGATATACCACAGAAAAGGTGAAATGACTGTTAACCTGTCCATCATCTTTCCTTCCAGATAGCTGCAATGTAGAATGCACTGGAGCATTCACACACTTATTACTGTTTGCCTTGAGGACTTTGCATTACAAGCAACCAACAACTGTCACGACTATTACAATTGCTTCATACAAGACACGCATACCAATTTTGTTTTCTGCAATGTTCCATTTCTAACTTCTGTGTAGCAGTGACTCAGGAACACCTTAAAGCTTCCCAAACAACCATGAAGAAACGGGCAGACAAGCATGCCAAGACCCGAACATTTCAACCAGGGGATGAGGTGCTGGTGTTATTGCCTTTATAGGGTGAACCATTGAAAAGGACGAGTCAGTGGTCCATATAAAGTGGTCAAAAGAATTGGTAAAGTAAATTATTTGACTGACACCCCAGATCGCCGGGAAAAGAATCGGCTGTGTCATATCAATATGCTGAAACAATATCATCACCGGGAGGAGGACGAGCAAGCACAGGTATGTCAGGTAGGAGGGACAGTGAAGGATGAAAGGGATAGTGAGGATGAGGCAGAAGGAAGCCTACACAATTTCCAAATTGAACTCGATAGTATTAGGAACAAAGGGGATGATGGGGCGGAAGGATTGGCACCACCCCCTCTGTACGCAGAAGCGTTCGGACCTCCTCCAGTAACACCCATGGCGAATCACGGGCATGGCCTGGCGGTCATGACTCCACTTACCTATGCACACACCACCGGTAAGGGACAAACGCAGGTGTCATACACACCATTTACAGCAAGTGATAAGCAATTGATTCTTAAGGACCTCCCAACGTTGAAGCCAAAACATGGCAATGCCGAGTTCTGGCGGAAGTTGGAGGAAATGATGGACATCCACGGGATGCATGGCAGGGACATTCACATGTTGGTAAGGGCAAAGTGTCCTTGGGAACATTGGACTGAGATGCTGATCAAATCCTGAATGCAGACTGGATCCTGGGTCTGGGGGATGCGGCAGCGGAACAGGAAACCGCATATGACTAATTTAAGCAAGTTGCCCAGAATACAATGGGTCCGATCTTGTGTAAGTGGGGAGCGATTACTTTGATTAGGCAAAAGAAGGGACAGGCATCTATTGAATATGGGGAGCAGTTGTTGACCACCTACCAGGAGTATTCGGGCCAGGTTTATCCGGCCAAGACCAGCCCCGCATCCCTTAAAAGGAAGGGCTATGTCTGGATCACCAGGCAGTCCTGAAGACTGGCCTGGTGATTTCACAGACTTACGAGGACTTGATTAACTGGGTGAGTCAGGTAGAAGCGCACAAGCTGGGGAGGTGTCAGCAGTAGTGGACGCTTTGCAGAAAGGCAACAGGCAGTCTGGAAATGCAGTCCCGAAAGGTGAGTGTTGTAAGTGCAGAAAGCCAGGACACATACGTCGTGACTGCCGAGCCCCGAGGGAAGGAGACAAAAGGGTAACGTGCAGTAATTGTCATAAGGCTGGACATACTAAGGCAGACTGTTGGTCCAAAGGCAGAGGGAAAGAAGGTTCTGGGACTATTTAACTAATGTAGGAACTTCATCCCCGACTATGCGCAGACGGCCCAACCCCTACAGAACTTCCTAAAGCGGGGGAAAGGAGCACAGAAAAGCCTACAGTGGACAAGGGAACATGATAGGGCCTATGGGTCCTTAAAACAGGCCCTGGTCTCAACCCCAGCATTGGAACTGCCTGACTCAAAGCGCCCCTTCCACATTTACTGTAGCCACGAGGGACAGTTTTGCTGCACCGTGGTCAACCAGGAGCACAGAGATAAACAGTGGCCAGTAGCATACTACTCCATAAGACAGAACTACCCGACACACCCTGGTAGAACTACTGAATATGGGAAGACTGAGAACAGTCTCCAATGCTCGAAGGGCAACATGGGAGGCTGTCCTGTTACCCAAAGACAAATCCATTAAGGTTGTATGGGACACAGGAGCAGACCCCGCCGAAGACTTGATCTTGGAAGGGTAGCCCCACGAATGTGCCAAAGAGGACTTGCACGAGACCCCCGAGAACAATAGGGGAGGACCCACTTAAGGAGGCAGACCTGGACCTAGTTGTAGACAGATCCAGGAGTATGTGGAGAGAGCCCAAGGACTGGGTGGGGGGTTGTAGGAGGGAGTGGAGAACTGTTACTAGCAGGACGGTTAGACAGGGCCGAATCTGCCCAACTGCCAAAATGGGTCACTCTCACAGAGACCGAGATACGCAGAAGGAAAAGTAGTAAATGTGTACACTAACAGTAGGTATGCCTTCAGAGTAGTACACGATTATATGGGGCCTTGGGAGAGATGGGGCTTTAATATCTCATCAGGACAGTCTATTAAACACGAGAGATAATACGGAATCTTATTGAAGCAGCCAGGTTACCTAAGGAGGCGTTGGTTATTAAGGTAAAAACACACCAGAAGGTAGTTAACGAAATCCAGGAGGGAAACCGAACAGCGGACGAGGAGGCAAAGAAAGCCGCTGACTCAGAGCTGAAGGGAAGCGTTGCAGTAAATAACGCGGAAGACAATGACATCAGCATACCACGCTTACACGCCAGAGGTGATGTGGGAAAGCAAGGGGGCAGCACCCGGGCCAGACGGTATCTAGTGGTATGAAGAGAGAGTGGTGGTGCCAGAATGCATCCACAGAATGCTACGTAACCTGCACCACGGGCTCAGTCACGTGGGAAAGGCATCTATGATGCACTCCCTTGCCCGGGTTTGGTGGTGGCCAGGAATGGGGCGAGACGTAGCAAAATACTGCCAGCAGTGTGTGACATGCGCTCAGTACAACCCCAGGAAGCTACTCAAGGTCAGGCAGTCACACCAGCCTTGGCCGAGAGGTACCTGGGAGAATGTACAGATAGACCTTATGGGACCCCTAACACAGAATCGAGGGAAAACATATTATCTGGTACTCAGACTAATTCACACGGTGGGTGGAGGCCTTCCCAACCCGGGACTGCACTGCCACTACCGTGGCATGAATAATGGCCGAGGAGGTCATCCCCAGGTGGGGAGTCCCGGTTCAACTGGACTCTGACCCAGGGGAGCCACATTAAGGAAACCTGCAAACTGTTAGGTATCAAGCAGAGATTCCACATACCTTACCACCCCCAGAGCTCGGGAATGGTGCAGCACATGAACAGGAGCCTAAAGACAGCCCTAGCCAAAGCCAGCAAGGAGACCAGGCAGGCATAGGCAGACCTGCTGCCAACGGTCATGAAGAAGTTGCAGGCGACACCCAATTGGACTACAGGATTTACACCCTATGAGTTCATTACTGGGAAAGCCATGCAGCTCCCTGAGACTTGGACAGGACTTGGGACCATTGAGGGATAGGATGCAGAGATATGTGAGGGAACCCTGTAAACAACTGAAAGAGGCGGGAGGCTAGAGATCAGCAGCAGGCAAAGGATCAGGAGCTAGAGCCGGAGCTGTGGGACATGGTAATGGTTAAGGAACTACCCCAGAAGTCGGGGTTCACCCCATGTTGGACGGGGCCATACCCAATAATTATGACCAGTGACACCTTTACGTTCGTGGAAATGAAAGGCAAAGGCCGATGGAAATATTGGACTCATTTAAAACGCACTAACAGTGGATTCACTCGGAGTGCCCCGTAACCTTTTGTTTTTACAGGATGTGGGCCCCAACATTTCTCCTGGCAATAGCTGCAGCCACCAATGCGTCAACAAGGGATGACAGACCACATAACGGTCCGTGTTGTAGCGGAGATTGGTTTGGAGGACATCCGGTAGAAATCCACGGCAATTACCAGGGGTTGTGGGAGGCCAGCGGGCGAAAATTCACATTAGTCAACGTCACTGTGGGACAATGGATATGTATAGAATGCCCAAAGGGGTCCAATTCCCATGAGGGCGTCATGGAGGGAGTTTCGGCATGGCCATGCAACAACGACGACTGAGCGTAGTCATGTTACAAACCCAATACCCGCAAAACCTTCATGTTCATCTGTCAGGGCAAGGGAATGGCGGGGCAGAACCGAATACAGGCCGTGTTACTTCAAGGGCGGGAGGGGCCGATCCCCACGCCCAAGTCACCGACAAGTACTCTAGCCCCACAACAACTCCGTGGACATGCCCACCATGGACCCCTGGTCCAACTAATGGGCTGGTAATGCTATGCGAAAGGGGCGAATTATATGATAATGTACACCATGAGCTAATACCGGTTGTAATTGACCTTACGCAACTGACCCTCCCACAATGGTGCAAGTGGCCCACGATACGGGTGCTATACCAGAGAATGGTAGATAGTGAGGGATGCAGTGGATGCCGCTGGGGTTAATGACCACACCAAGAGGGGGCAAGAACCATTCAGCCGGCACAAACGAAGCCTGGTGAATGATGTCGCCACCAGGTGGGCAGCAGGCACATTAACCATCAACTCCCTCGACATTTCAGGATTAAGCATAGAGACCCAAACCCTCAAAGAAAACTTGAAGCAGCTGGGTCTTAGGGCCACTGATGCGGGCCAGAAAGGGACCGCACTGGGAAGACAGACCATAGAGGAAATATTGGAGGGGGTGACCATTATCAAGGGCCATGCCCATACCATTAACTCCCTGATAGATCATACGGAGGAGCAAGGGAGAGAGGACCAAAAGACCGCCGCATGCCATGCATACAGAGCATGGATAGTGGGACAGGTCAGGCACAACCTCAGACAGATGCAGGAACAACAAATCCCAGATTGGATTAATAGCACCCACCTAAGGGAAATGGCACAGCGCTCGGGCAATATGAACGGCTACAGGCTCAAGGGTCTAACCAGAGTGTATCCTGTAATCCAAGGATGTGTTGCTGTAAATCTGACGATGGTAGGGCTAATACTGATGGTACCAGTGGGTCTGAATTACCAGGAAGCCTACCCACAATATGCAGTTGAAAACATTGGAGCAATAAGAGGGAACAAGTACATACAGTACTTCCAGGTGCCCACCTATGCCGTTGACAGGAATGGGACCATGACTGGGGTGATATTAATGGGTTGTAGGAAGGCAGGGGACTATACCATATGCCTCCACCCAATCGGAACAGGAGAAAGGGCATTGTGCGGATTCAGCAGGACGGCCAGCTGCACTGTACAAGTCAACAGCTCCAAGCATGAGCCCACACACGTGGCATATAGGGGAAAAGGAGAGTACTATGTGAAATGGAGTAGCTACATGCACCCTTAAGATGCCCATGATCAAGCCCCAATTTCTGCCTGTCCCTGTGGGCTCCAACCAACATAGGGGAGGTCTATCTGGTCCATATACACAAGAAAGACGAGGCTCGTTTGCATGCCACAGGCAACCTCGGAGAAGACTGAGACTAATACCTTCCCCCAACAGCACCACCGTTGCCCAGGCTGCCAAAGAGGCTGAACGCCCTCCGGACAGAGCTAGAGGGGATGGTCAAGCGGTATTACCACTTGGAGCTACAAGACATCCGGGAGGATATAGATCAAATCCTTAGCACAGATCCCTGGTACCAACAAATTTGTAATTGGGGGTTAAATGTAAACATCCACTCCTGGATCAGGATAGTGTCCCATGCCCTTGTGGTTGTACAACTTGACTTGCCCCTAGTATGGACAATCCTGGCTTTTAAGTCATAAAAAAGGGAGAGTAGAAGGCAGAAACTTAAAGACACTATACATTAGTATAAAGAACTGTTACGGGATCAGGAAATGCAAAGCCTTACCATAATTTAGAGTAGCAAAAAGCAAAGCCCGAAGATTGCCCTGCCCTATCCAGCCGCCTGGCCAACGGCATGGGACAGACAGTCCACAACAGTGGTAGGTAGTTAGCTTGGCCATCTTGGACAGGTAGTCGGCAAGGGCCAAAAGGGGGGACTGAAAGAGTGGAGATACACTCAGTATATTCGGCAGTCACAGCAGCATTGTGGGTATTGCATACACAGCAGCATTGCGGGTATTGTGTACAACAGCAGCATTTTGGGTAATGTGTACGTGACGGTTAGCATGTTGCGGCTTCCTTATCAGCACTGCCTGCCTGTGAGACAGACAGAGAGAGAGAGCTGCACTCTGGAATGTGACGACTGCAGAATCTCTCTCTCCCTTGCAAGTAAAAATAAACGGTACACTGTTAACCTCTATCAGAAAGAAAGACGAGGCTCGTTTGCATGCCACAGGCAACCTCGGAGGAGACCGAGACTAATACCTTCCCCCAACAGCACCACCGTTGCCCAGGTGTGGAGTCTTTAATTGATTTTAATTTGATTCCCACAGCACTTGGAGCAACTAGAAGCTCTGTAATTTTCTAAACAATCAGCTGATTTAGTGATAAACCTTGCCAAAAGTGAATTTGTAAAAGCCAGGGTAACCTATCTCGGGCATACAGCAGGGCAAGGACAAGTGTTGCCAAGAACAGTGAAAGTACAAGCACTGGTGGAGTTCCCCACCGAGGACTAAGCGAGAAGTCAAGAGGTTCATGGGGATGTGCGGTTTCTACCGTAAGTTTGTACCAAATTTTAGTACTATAGCTGCTCCACTTGCTCCATTGCTACAAAAAAAGGAAACCATGACAGTGTGGACAGGGAAGTGCCAAGCATCTTTTGAGAGGCTGAAAGCCATTTTGATCAATGAACCAGTGCTGGCTGCTCCAAATTTCACGAAGCCCTTCAAGGTAGCAATTGATGCTGGTGACCTGGGGGTTGGTGCAGTCCTGTTACAAGACAATGAATCAGGCATTGAAAGGTCAGTTGGACACTTTTCCAAAAAGCTAAATTGACACAAAAAAGATATTCAACAGTGGAAAAAGAAACCCCTGGGCTTATTACTAGGTCTTCAGCATTTTGAGGTCTACGTCTGCCAAGACCATGTGTATAAAACGTTAGTTAGGCCAAGCTGTATAAAATGCTAGTTAGGCCACAGTTGGAGTAATGTGTACAGTTCTGGTCGCCACACTATAGGAAGGATGTGACTGCATTGGAGATGGTGCAGAGGAGATTCACCAGGATGTTGCCTGGGCTTCAGCTATGAAGAGAGACTGGAAAGGCTAGGGTTGTTTTCCTTAGAGCAAAGAGGGATGAGGAGGACCTGATTGAGGTATACAAAATAATGAGGGGCACCGACCTGGTAGATAGAAAGAAACTTTTTCCCTTAGCGGAGGTCTCAATAACCAGGGGGAATAGATTTAAGGTAAGGGGCAGGAGGTTTAGAGGGGATTTGAGGAAAAATCTTTACACCCAGAGGGTGGTTGGAATCTGGAACACACTGCCTGAAGTGGTTGTAGAGGCAGGAACTCTCACAACATTTAAGTACTTAGACGAGCACTTGAAACGCCATAGCACACAAGGCTAAGGGCCAAGTGCTGGAAAATAGGATTAGAATAGATAGGCATGATGGCCAGTGTGGACACAGTGGGCCAAAAGGTCTGTTTCTGTGCTGTATAACTCTATGACTACAGAGAGACACTGGTATATATTGATCATAACTCCCTACCTAGCCTTTGTAGAAAAATTCAAAAACCAGAATGCCAGACTATTCCGATGGAATTAACTATTGCAACCTTACTACTTAAAGATTATACACATCACGGCGCAAAATAATGAGACTGCAGATGCTTTATCCAGAATGTAATTTTGCTTTGGGTTATCTGAGGGCTAAGATGGTACAAAGCAGAACTGTATTAGCTCCAAGTAAAGAGTGAATGATAATGAGTGTGAAACTGTGTTTTAATATTTTTTCATCTATTTTTTTCCACACTTTGTAATGAAATACATTTAAAAATCATGTTTCATTCCTCCAAGGGTGGAGGTGTTATGAAAGTGCTTCCATTTTTTGTTAAATTTTGAGGTCTTGTGTTTTATTTGGGAAAACTGAAAAAGATTCCATGGATGTTTTTTTCACTGGGGTCACTGAAAGGACTGAGAAGCCCTGTTTGCAAACAACATGTACTGAAACACTAACAAGAAATGCTGGAAATACTCATCAGTTCTGATGAAGGATCACTGTCCTGAAACGTTAACTCTCTCTCTCCACAGATGCTACCAGACCTGCTGAGTATTTCCAGTATTTCTTGTTTGTGTTTTAGATTTCCAGCACCTGCAGTATTTTGCTTTTATGTACTGAAAGTCACCTGTCTTCAGATAAATACCCAGCAGGGTGTTTTTTTGACTTTGAGAAAATGTTTACAGAGAAGGGACAGGGCAAGATTTATAGTGGTCAGGAGGCTTGTCTCTTGAGATTGTCCAAGGTGAAACCAAAAACAGTCAGTTGGAGTTTTAAAAACCAGCCAAGAGAGCAGTCACCCCAGCTCAGCTTTTTCCATCTCTCTGAAAAGCCTGCCTGTTTTCCCATCTCTTTGAAAAGCCTGCCAACCTTTCCATCCCTTTGAGAAGCTCTTAGAAGTAAGTATAAGAAAGAGAAATTGATGCTACATTTGTCCTGAAAGACCTGCTTGAAACCCCTGTTGCCACATTTCTCCTGAAACACTGGAAAAACCTGCTGGATAAATCCTGAACGCTGCCTGAACGAATTGCTCCAGAGAAAGATCCCAGTGACAGCCATCTACATTTTATTGGGATGCCAAACCAAACAAGGGACAACTGATATCTTTCCATATCTTCCATTTTTTCCTCAATAATTAGCAAGTATTTGGCCAAAGTATTATTTTTTGACTTTTTTTTGGTAACAGAGCTATCAAAAGAAAAGCTCAATTTTCCAGTTAACCCGTGTATGTGTATGTGTGTGTGAGGGAAAAAGGTAAAAGGGAACTTTCATATTTCAATCTGTGTTAATGCTTGGCTTCGTTACTGGTTATGTCTCGTTTTATAATAAACTGATAATTTTGCTGTTTATTCAAGAAACCTGGCTGGTGTATTTTATTCTGGGATAAAGAGTAGAATATATGATTGACCGCATCGGTAACTGGGTAAACATTTAAATATATGATGCGACCTGTGGAGAAATGGAACTAGAACAGACAGTGCACTCCTCCCACCTTTGTTGTAACACTTGCCCTACTATATGCCCTAGGTAGGTTACCCACGCTTAGTGAGAACATGCCCAATGTATGTAATTGCTTGCATAATCCAATCCCTCTATACCCTTTATCATTCTGGTTGCTTTCTTCTATATCCCTGCAACAGCTGCAATATCCTTTTTGTATTGTGGCACCCTGAACTGTACCCAGTATTCTAAATTCAGTCGCACCATTGATTTATAAAGTGCCAGGTTTATCTCATTATTTCAGCTTTATATTGGCATTTAATACATTCCAGCATCTGATTTGATTTACTTACTGCCAACAAACACTGCTGTCATAGCTTTAATTTATTGTCAGTCAGGTTCCCAGAATTATTTCATTCTCCATAAACATTATTTGTTTCCATTTAAGTGATAGTCTATTCCTGGATTTTTAGTCCTCATATCAAGCACTTTGCATTTCTCTGTATTGAATCTCGACTGCCACCCGCCTGCCCAAATAGCCAAATATATTCAAATTCTCCTGTAGCTTATCCTGTTTAGTTTTGCAGTCTACCACCAAAACCATAATTCTTAGAGATGAGATGGTTACCAATTCAGCCAAGCTAACAAAAAAAAAATTACTTAGCACAAAAGACTTGTAGCAGATTCATTCCTCAGGCTCTCATTTATTTTATAAACTTGATGTTCCTTTCCATCCTCCTCCTTTCCATTAAAAATTGATTAGGCTATCTAACAATCCTTTGATATAATGGGTACACTTCCAATGGAAGCCAAATTGCTGCCAAATTTATCAGATTTAAACTGCAGGGCAGAAGCAGCAACTGTAGAATAATTGCATATACATAAGTCATATGCAGTTGGTACAGTTACATTTGTAACATCCCATTTATGACAATGTATCTTCTTCAAATGCACATGCCAGCCTTTACAGGTGGACTAAGCCAAGACAGCAGATGAGATACGTCAAAAGCCTGTGGCAGCAACTTTGCCAGATACACCCAGAGAAACTACATCCACAGTTAGTTTGCAGTGCTTTCCAGTGCTGTGGTGCTCCTTTGCATTTCTGAAAATGTTTCCCCTCTAAAGGCAAACTAAATGACCAGTTGGGGAAGCATCAGAGACAACCGTTTATTAGCCTTTCTTCATAGCTCACAGCTTGCCTCAAATAAGACTCATTACATACATCGTACTATACCGGACAAGATAAAATACCATTTTCTATGTAGAAAAACTCAGATTTGGCAACGCCAACTGTTTCACAACAATGCAAGTCACCACAGCTAAAAACCACATAAACATCAATTATTCTATCTCAGTAAAGTCAACCAAATAAGAACGTACAATAGGACTTAACAAAAGAAAGGTTGCAATTTGCATAACAAAGCAATAGTTGCACATTTTGCGACTACGTTTTCTTTGCAGCTTTCAAAATAGACTTCTTTATTGCGTAGTTTCTGCAAAGCTGATTCCTTGTTCTATGTAGAGCGTTTGAGCACTCAATCGCCACAATATTGTTTCAGTAGCCCTATCAATCCCACACAAAAAATTTCAAGGCAATTATAAAGTAGTTTTTATGTGGAAAAATATTCCAAGATGGTTCACAGAGCACAGATGGGGAAATTAGGTGAGGTGACCAAAGAGATGCTGGTTGCAGCCTGTTGGCATGGTGTGCAGATATGAGGCAAGAAATAGAAGGCAGAATTTTGGACAAGTTAGAGCTTGTGCATGGTGGTGGTTGGGACGCTGGGAAGGGGGCAGTTAGAGAAATGGGGCTGGATCGGCAGTCAGCTTCAAAAATGGTGGTCTGCCCACGCAGAGTGCAGTGGTGGACTGCCCCCCACCCCCAATGATGTGGAGGATGCAGGCGGTCCATCCCCGGCAACGCGTCAGGTGCCACTGCGCAGACGCTGACACCATTTTTAAAGGGCTTCGAGCCCTTAAATTTATTTGAAATATTTAAAGATATAGGCCGTTTAAATTGTATTAAAGAAATTAATGCTTCTAGCCCCTCTCGCAGCTCCTCCAATAACCATAGTTCATTCCTTGCCCTCTCCTCCCCAAAATACTTAGCTTGTGTACCTGACCTTCCCCCCGCCCCCCACAAAGTTTCTGAACTTTTCACTTCAACCCCTTCCCACCATTCCTACACCAATCAGAATGCTTTGACTCCACTCCCCACCCCACCCCGCATTGAAAAACTTACCTGCTCCCCCCTCTCCACCAGCGTCCCGCATCATTGAAGGCGCGGGCATGCCGGGCACCGGCACAAATATCGCACCGGGACTGACGGCGGGAGCGGGTAAGTATTTAATTCATTACTTTAAATAAATTAACATACTTAAATTGAGAGCCTGCCACTGAACAGCGAAGGGGCTGCCACAAGGTCTCACTGCCGCTGATAATATGGGGTCGGGCCTTCCCAGTTTCGAGGTCCGTAGCAGGCCTCTCCTGGAGGCATTTTATAGCCCCTCCCACCACTCCACGACCCCTAACACTGGGGGGGGGGGGGGAGGGTACTGTAAAATTCACCCCATGGAGTCTAAAGGAGAAGGCATGGGTAACCATTTTGACTGCAGTGGGTATGAAATAGGGGCAGAGGTAGCCAAATTAAGCAGTCTTGGTACAGATGCCTCATGTATCATGACTCATCTTCACTCTGTCTTGCTTTTCTCTTGCTTTGCTATTGAAGTCAGGCTTAAGAAAACTAAATAAAAACAAGAAATGCTGGAACCACTCAGCAGGTCTGGCAGCATGTGTATAAAGAGAAGCAGAGTTACTAAATCTTGTCCTAGGATTGTGTTTGAACACTAACTCATAAGGTGAGCAACCTGGTGTAGATTGACGAGTTATTCTGTAAGAGAACAGATTTGTCTAGCCTGTGTCGCAAAGAAATATGGAAATTACTGCTTAGTTTGTCATCGAACAAATATTTCTGCAAAGACCTGTTCACAATTTTACATTTTTCTGCTGCACCATTTAATGCTGGGTAATATGGTGTATTAGAATATGTTTGACTCCATTCTTACTTAGAAATATTTCAAACTCTTCTGACATGAACTGTGGATCATTATCTGACACCAACACCTCTGGCAACCCATAAACTGCAAGCTAACTTCTCAAAACCTCAATAGTTTTGACACTTGTGGTAATGAGAAAAGACTCAAGTTATCCACTTGCTATAGCTCTTGACCTACACAAAATGCTCTTTCCTTTCCACTTTTAAGAAATGACATGTATTCGTTCCCACGGTTTTCTTGTGGTTGACCATGGAATAAAAGGAACCTTGGGTGGATCATTTCTCATTCTGAGATACACTTCACCAATTTTCACCAACTATTCAAAATCTCTATCTATCTTTGGATACCAAAAATAGCTTCTTGCTATTGTTCTTATACTGACTATCCTTGTGTGTTCTTGATGAAGTTCCTCTAACAATCTCCCTAAACCTTGGCAGAATTTCTTTTTTCTTTTGGGCCTCCTTATCTCGAGAGACAATGGATACGCGCCTGGAGGTGGTCAGTGGTTTGTGAAGCAGCGCCTGGAGTGGCTATAAAGGCCAATTCTAGAGTGACAGGCTCTTCCACAGGTGCTGCAAAGAAATTTGTTTGTCGGGGCTGTTACACAGTTGGCTCTCCCCTTGCGCCTCTGTCTTTTTTCCTGCCAACTACTAAGTCTCTTCGACTCGCCACATTTTAGCCCCGTCTTTATGGCTGCCTGCCAGCTCTGGCGAATGCTGGCAACTGACTCCCACGACTTGTGATCAATGTCACAGGACTTCATGTCGCGTTTGCAGACGTTTTCATAGCGGAGACATGGACGGCCGGTGGGTCTGATACCAGTGGCGAGCTCGCTGTACAATGTGTCTTTGGGGATCCTGCCATCTTCCATGCGGCTCACATGGCCAAGCCATCTCAAGCGCCGCTGACTCAATAGTGTGTACAAGCTGGGGATGTTGGCCGCCTCGAGGACTTCTGTGTTGGAGATACGGTCCTGCCACCTGATGCCAAGTATTCTCCGGAGGCAGCGAAGATGGAATGAATTGAGACGTCGCTCTTGGCTGACATACGTTGTCCAGGCCTCGCTGCCATAGAGCAAGGTACTGAGGACACAGGCCTGATACACTCGGACTTTTGTGTTCCGTGTCAGTGCGCCATTTTCCCACACTCTCTTGGCCAGTCTGGACATAGCAGTGGAAGCCTTTCCCATGCACTTGTTGATTTCTGCATCTAGAGACAGGTTACTGGTGATAGTTGAGCCTAGGTAGGTGAACTCTTGAACCACTTCCAGAGCGTGGTCGCCAATATTGATGGATGGAGCATTTCTGACGTCCTGCCCCATGATGTTCGTTTTCTTGAGGCTGATGGTTAGGCCAAATTCATTGCAGGCAGCCGCAAACCTGTCGATGAGACACTGCAGGCACTCTTCAGTGTGAGATGTTAAAGCAGCATCGTCAGCAAAGAGGAGTTCCCTGATGAGGACTTTCCATACTTTGCACTTCGCTCTTAGACGGGCAAGGTTGAACAACCTGCCCCCTGATCTTGTGTGGAGGAAAATTCCTTCTTCAGAGGACTTGAACGCATTGAAAACAGCAGGGAGAAGAAAATCCCAAAAAGTGTGGGTGCGAGAACACAGCCCTGTTTCATGCCACTCAGGATAAGAAAGGGCTCTGAGGACGAGCCACCATGTTGAATTGTGCCTTTCATATTGTCATGGAATGAGGTGATGATACTTAGTAGCTTTGGTGGGCATCCAATCTTTTCTAGTAGTCTGAAGAGACCACATCTGCTGACGAGGTCAAAGGCTTTGGTGAGATCAATGAAAGCAATGTACAGGGGCATCTGTTGTTCACGGCATTTCTCCTGCATCTGACGAAGGGAGAACAGCATGTCAACGGTCGATCTCGCTGCACGAAAGCCACACTGTGCCTCAGGGTAAACGTGCTCGGCCAGCTTCTGGAGCCTGTTCAGAGCGACTCGAGCAAAGATTTTCCCCACTATGCTGAGCAGGGAGCGGACTGCGACACCGACCACTCCCTGGTGTGCAGCAAGGTTAGACTCAGACCGAAGAAGTTGCATCATTCCAAGCAGAAGGGCCACCTGCACATCAACACTAGCAGAATTTCTCACCTACAGCTGTTACAAAAATTTCTAAACTCACTTGTAACAGCCCTTCAAAACACTCCCACAGGGGATGCTGAGACCAAGTGGGCCCACATCAGAGACGCCATCTATGAGTCAGCTTTGACCACCTACGGCAAAAGTGCGAAGAGAAATGCAGAATGGTTTCAATCTCATAATGAAGAGCTGGAACCTGTCATAGCCGCTAAGCGCATTGCACTGTTGAACTACAAGAAAGCCCACAGCGATTTAACATCCGCAGCACTTAAAGCAGCCAGAAGCACTGCACAAAGAACAGCCAGGCGCTGCGCAAACGACTACTGGCAGCACCTATGCAGTCATATTCAGCTGGCCTCAGACACCGGAAACATCAGAGGAATGTATGATGGCATGAAGAGAGCTTTTGGGCCAACCATCAAGAAGATCGCCCCCCTCAAATCTAAATCAGGGGACATAATCACTGACCAACACGAACAAATGGACCGCTGGGTTGAGCACTACCTAGAACTGTACTCCAGGGAGAATGCTGTCACTGAGACTGCCCTCAATGCAGCCCAGCCTCTACCAGTCATGGATGAGCTGGACATACAGCCAACCAAATCAGAACTCAGTGATGCCATTGATTCCCTAGCCAGCGGAAAAGCCCCTGGGAAGGACAGCATTACCCCTGAAATAATCAAGAGTGCCAAGTCTGCTATACTCTCAGCACTACATGAACTGCTATGCCTGTGCTGGGATGAGGGAGCAGTACCTCAGGACATGCGCGATGCCAATATCATCACCCTCTATAAAAACAAAGGTGACCGCGGTGACTGCAACAACTACTGTGGAATCTCCCTGCTCAGCATAGTGGGGAAAATCTTGGCAGAATAATAACTCCTAAACCCTATAGGAGACAGCCTTGATCTACACTCAGTTCATTTCTACGTGAAATACTCCTCCAATTTCCCATCACCACACTTTTTAGACCAACCACTCATGACATAATTGAGTGCTGAGCACCACATCTTTGTGAGTTTCTTCAGAAATTTCTCTGGCAGACACTGACATGTCATTTGTGTACGTAAAGCAATTCACAGGTAACTCATTTACTAAAAACAAATCAGTCTTCAGAGGAAATCTTGAAAGAATATCGGCATTTGCATGATTGCTGACTTACAATACTTAATATCGTATTCATAGACCATCAAAATCAGCGCCCATCTCTGAAGCCGTGATGCTGCTAGAGATGGTACTCCCTTCTTTGAACCAAATATGATCGTAAGGGCTTGCTGGTCAGTTAACAAAGTGAACTTCCTATCGCACAGGTATTTATCAAACTTTATAACACCATATATGATAGCTAATGCCTCTTTCTCAACTTGAGAAATTTTGCTTTGACGATGTTAAGATACGTGAAGCATATGCTGTAGACTTTTTCACACCATCTTCCATTAAATGAGGTAACACCACACCTAACCTCTGTGGTGAAGCATCGTATGCTAAAACTAATGGTTTCTTGGGATCATAGCAGATCAAAACAGCACTAGTCTGTACAATCTTCAATAAATGCTTTCTGACACTCCACAGAGCACTCCCAATCTATTCCATCTTTGAGCACTTGATACAATGGAGCAAATGTATTAGCTAAGTCAGGGATGAAATAAAGAATAACATACAACAATTCCTATGAATGCTCAAAGTTCTTCTTTGTTCTCTGGTCTCTGCTTTCAAAATCCCCTCAACCTTCTTCTGCGTTGGTCACCGTCTATTTGGTGACCCAGGTATGTTACACTCGACACCATGAAGCAACACTTGTGATTTTTAGCTTTGATGCCATGCTCTTGAAGTTGATCTAGGACTTCATATAACCTTACAATGTGCTCTTGCTCTCTGTCTTACTGCTAATTAAAATGTCAACCAAGAAGCAACACACTCCTTTCATCCCACCTAGCACCTGATCCATGATGCTCTGGAACACTGCGGCAGCAGGAAACACCCCAAACAGTAACCTTTCCCACTGGTACAACCCTTTGTGTGTATGAATGGCAAGCAATTCCTTGTTTGTCAGTTAACTCCAATTACAAATATGAATTTGACAGATCTATCTTCCTGAACACCTTCCCATTTGCTAAATTATAAAACAAATCATCACTAGTAGGCAGCGGACAAATATCATTTTTAATCACCTTATTTACCATTTGTTTATAATCTCCACAAATTCGAACAGATCAATTTGCTTTTTGAACGACCAGAATGGGTACAGCCCATTCACTGCTCTTCACCTTTTGAATTGTCCCTATTCATTCTAACCTATCCAACTCTTTACTTACAACTTCTAACTGTGCATAAGACACTGGCCTAGCTTTGCAAAATATCGGCTGTACATTGTCCTTTATCTTGACTTCACCTGTGTGGTGCCAAACTTTATCATTTGGTCCTCCTTGCTCAAAGACTATTTTGTGCTCTCTTTGCAATTCCTCAATGCCAGACGCACTCTTACCGATCTCAACTGTAAATAACTCGGGCCTGTTTAACCATATTTTGTTGAGCCAATTTCTTCCCATCAGGGAGACATTGTTCTCTTCTACTACTACCAATGACAAGTAATATCATTTTCCACCCTAACAGTGGAGCACTGTTATTGGAATAACTGGTCAGTTTCACACCAGTTTTTCATAAGGGAGTGTAACTTAGGGACTTCTTGTACTCTCCTTCCGAGGTAACAGACATAGCTGTAGCTGTATCAACGATGAAAGTATGTTGTGAAACTCCGACTTTCAATCTTACTGTGGGCGCTGAAATTATATCTTCAGCCCTTTTTTTTTTCTCACCTTCCATATGCGATCAGTTGCACCAGCTTGAGCTCTGTTTCGGAGCTCGAGCAGCAGCTGGCATTACTGCAGTGTATCCATGAGGTTGAGAGCTTCGTGGATAGCATGTTTATAGATATAGTCACCCTGCAGCTCAAGAGTATGCAGCAGCAAAGTGATGGCTCATATGGGGTGTGCAGCCAGAGCCAAAGCCATGGCACCACAGGTGGCAGAGCTGTACAGGGGGGTACACAGAAGACTGTAAGAGCGACAGTGATAGGAGATTCAATAGTCAGGGAATAGACAGTTGTTTCTGAGGCTGCAGACGTGAATCTAGGATGGTGTGTTGCCTCCTTGATGCCAGGGTCAAGGTTGTCACTGAACGGCTGCAGAGCACCCTGAAGGGGGAGGGTGAACAGCCAGCAGTTGTGGTCCACACCGGTACCAACAACATAGGTAGGAAGAGGGATGTGGTCCTGCAGAAAGAGTTTTGTGAGCTAGTTAAGAAATTAGCAAGCAGGGCCTCAAAAGCAGTAATCTCCAGATTACTCCCAGTACCATGCACGAGTATAGAAATAGGAGGATAATGCAGATGAATGCTGGAACGATGGTGCAGGAGGAAGGGCTTTAGATTCCTGGGGCACTGGGACCTGTACAGACCAGACGGGTTGCATCTGAAAAGAGCTGGAACAAATTTCCTTGCGGGGCAATTTGCTAGTGCTATTGGGGAAGGTTAAACTAGCTTGGCAGGGGTGCAGGAACCAGGGGATAATACTAGAGTGAAACACCAAGGTGCACAGAGAATTGGAAAAGACAGATAGCACTAGAGTAGGAAATATGAGGTGGGGTCAGATTGAGAGTGTTAGACAGTACTAGAGAAGGGAACAGTTCTGTATTAGATGGGAGTAGACTGAGGAGGACTATGAGGAATGCAAAGACATGACTACAACGCATGTCTGTAAATGCACAAAGTGTGGTCAATAAGGTTGGTGAGCTACAAGTACAAATAGCAGTATGGGAATATGAAGTGGTGGCAATAACGGAAACATGGCTTAAAAATGGCGAGGACTGGGCGCTTAATATACAAGGATATAAAGTGTTCAGAAAAGACAGAGGAGGAGAAAAGGGAGGTGCGGTGGCAGTATTGATTAGGGAAGACATTGCAATGTTGGAAAGGGAGGATGTCCTAGAAGGGGCAAGTTAGAGTTGAGAAGCAAAAAGGGTATGATTATGTTACTAGGGGTATTCTATAGGCCTCCAAATAGTGAGAAAGAGATAGAGGAGAAAATCTGCAGGAATAATCACAGAGATGTGCAAGTGGTGATACTGGGGGACTTTAATTACCCAGATATCGATAGGGATAATTTTGGACTAAAGGGCAAGGAAAGGGAGGAAATTCTAAAATGTGTTCAGGAGAACATCCTTGATCAGTATGTTCTCAGTACAACTAGAAAAGAGGCATGCTGGATCTGGTGCTGGGAAATGAGGTGGGCCAAGTGGACCATATGTCTGTGGGGAGCACTTGAGTAAGAGTGATCACCGTATCACAAGCTTTAGACTAGTAATGCAGAAAAGCAAGGAACAAAATAATGTAAAGTGTCAGAGCACTTATTTCAATGAGATGAGAAGAAATCTAGCCAGGGTAGAATAAAACCAAGGGCTGGCAGGAAGAGCTGTATCGGAACAATGGATTATTTTTAAGGAAGAGATGCTTCAGGTACAGGCTAGGAACATTCCAACAAGGGTGAAAGGTAGGAGAACTAAGAACAGAGCTCCTGGGTTGACGAGGGAAATAGAGATAGTGCTGAAACAAAAAAGAGGGTGTATGATGCACGTCAGGTGAACTCATCAAGTGAGAACCTGGCCATATAGAATAAGTTGAGAGGGGAGGTGGAAGAAAATAAGAGTGGCTTGCTAGGCCATTTCTGAGGTCATTTTAAGAGTCAACCACATTGCTGTGGGTCTGGAGCCACACGTAGGCCAGGTAAGGATGGCAAATTTCCTTCCCTAAAAGACATTAGTGAACCAGCTGGGGTTTTACAACAATCAATGGTTTCATGGCTATCATTAGATCAGCTTTTTTAAAATTACAGATTTATTAATTGAATTCAAATCTCACCATCTGCCTTGTCCCCAGAGCATTAACCTCGGCTCTGGATTACTAATCCAGTGGCATTAGCACTATGCCACCTCCTCCCGAGTAAATATTCTTAATGTTCTAAAGAATGTGCAGGAACAGAGAGACGTGGGGGTGCATGTGCATCGATCTTTGAAGATGACAGGACATATTGAGAGAGTGGTTAGTAAAGCGCATGTGATCTTGGGCTTCAGAAATAGAGACATTGAGTACAAAAGCAGGGAAGTTATGCTTAACCTTTATAAAGTTCTGGTTAGGCCCCAACTGGGATGTGCAAAGATTGAATAAAATTTTATTGACATTTCCGATCCACTCTCCCACCCCAGCAAATGAATACTCAGATGATTTTTTTTCTCCTACTCTCTCCCCCCCACCCCCCCCCCAAAAAAGTGAGTTTTCACTCATAAGCTTTCCCCGCCTAACTTTATTCCCTTTGACCCTAAACCCCTTCGCACCATGCCCGCAACCGACTGGAGTGGTTTTCACCACTCCCCCACTCCACCTGAAATTTTCAGTCCTCCCCCCACCCCACCAGTGTCTCACCTCGGAACTCATATGGAGTTCTGAAGGTGTGCAAGTTGCGGCTGGCGGCCAAAAAATTGGCGTGGGACAGCCACCGGGGCCAGATAAGTTCATCGGCATTTATTTTAATTGCGCCTTCAGATCTCCAGATGGAGATCCGATGTGGGATACTGGTGGGGAGGGGGGAGCAGGTAAGTATTTCAGTGCAGGAGTGGGGTCAAACTACTTTGATTGATGTAGGGGATGGTGGGAAGGGGTAAAATTATAAGTTTGTGAACTTTTGGGACGAGGGGGAAGATCAGGTACACAAGCTAAGTATTTTTGGGGAGAGAGGGCAAGGAATGATTTGTATGGTTATGGGGGGGTGTGGGGGGTGGGAGAGCGGCTAGAAACATGTCTTTAAATAAATTTTACATGACTGTCGCTTTAAAAATGTGAATAGCAATGAAGGGCTCAAAGCCTTTAAAAAATGGTGTTGGGGCCCGCGCAGTGGCGCCTGATACCATTGCTGTGGATGGACTATCTGCCCCCTTCACGTCATTGGCGTGGGGGTGGGGGCAGTCCGCCCAGCGTCCACGAAGCTCAATCTGCGCGTGCGGGCCACCATTGTTTACGCCCATAAATTTTTGCCCTGTATTTTTTTGCATGCGTTTGAGTTGTGAGTGGGGAATTTAAAAAGGGGAACTTTCATATTTCAATCTGTGTGTTAATGCTTTGCTTCGTTACTAATTAAGTTTTATTATATAATAAACTAATAATTTAGTTGTTTATTGAAGAACACAGTGGGTGTATTTTATTCTGGGATACAGTAGAATATATGATTGCATCAGTAACTGGGTAAACATTTTTTTTAAATGTTCTGACCTATGGAGAAGTGAAACTAGAAATGACAGTGCATTCCTCCCACCATCAAGTTGTAACTTGATGCACACATGGACATGTGCAATGGATAACGAAAGCCAACTGCGACAAGTAGACTGCTTTCCCCATCGTCATTGAGTCAGTAAAGTCATTGTTAAAATGAATACCCCATAGAAAATTTACCGTGCAGGAGGCCATTTGGCCCATCATGTCTGTGCAGGTCAAAACAGATCTATCTAGCCTAACCCCACTTTCCAGTTCTTGGTCCATAGCCCAATAGGTTACAGTACCTGAAGTGCATATCCAAGTTTTTCTTTAATGTGGTGAGGATTTCCACCTCTACCATCCTTTCAGGCCCTCACCACCCTCTGGGTGAAATAATTTCTCAATTCCCCTCTAAGCCTTCTACCAATTACGTTAAATCTATGCCCCCTGGTTATTGACCTCATTGCTAAGGGAAATAGAGTGGATAGGAAGGGCCTATCTGGGCCTCATAATTTTATACACGTCAATTAAATCTCCCTTCAGCTTCCTCTGTTCCAAGAAAACAACCCAAGGATATCTGATCTTTCCTCATAGCTAAAATTCTCCATTCCTAGCAACATCTTTGCAAATCTCCTCTGTACCCTCTCTAGTGCAATCATATCCTTCCTGTTAAAAGGTGACCAAAACTATACACAGTACTCTGGTTGTGTCCTAGCTTGCATCTTATATAGTTCTAGTATAACCTCCCTCCTCTTCATCTGCCTGGGCTAATAAAGGAAAATATCCCATATGCCTTCTTAGCCAATTATCTACTTGCCTTGCTACCTTCAGGGACCTGTGGATATGCACGCTAAGGTTCCTCTGTTCCTCTACACATATCAACATCCTAACATTTATTGTGTATTCCCTTTCTTTGTTTGTCCTCCCCAAATGCATTACCTCACAACTGCCTGGATCGAATTCCATTTGCCACTTTTCTACCTATCTGACCAGCCCCTCAACCTCTTCTGCAGTCTCCAACTTTCTTCCTCATTATCAACCACACAGCCAATTTTTGCACCATTTTTACCCCACCTTTAAGTATAAACCATGAAAAGCAAGGGACAAAGTTCTGAGTCCTGCAAAATGGTACTGAAAACAGTTTGCTAGCCACAAAAACACCCGACCATTACTCTTTGCTTCCTGCCACTGAGCCAATTTCAGATCCACCTTGCCACTTGCCCTTGGATTCCTTTGGGCTCTTACTTTTCTGACCAGTCTACCATGTGGGACCTTGTCAAAAGCCTCGCTACATCCACACAGATGACATTAAACATGCTATCCCCTTTAACCCTCCTTGTTACTTCTCAAAAAATTCAATCAAGTTAATCAGACCCAACCTTCCCTCAACAAATCCATGCTGACTGTCCTTGATTAATCTGTGCCTTTTTAAATGATGATGAATACTGTCGCTCAGAATATGTTCCAATAAGTTGCCCACCACCGAGGTTAGGCTGACTGGCTTGTAATTACTCAGTCTAAATCTTTCTCCATTTTAAAACAACGTACAACGTAAGCAGTCCTCTAGCACCATGCCAGTAGGCAGAGATGATTGGAAAATGATGGTCAGAGCCTCTGCTATTTCCTCCCTTGCTTCGCTTAGAAGCCTGGGACACAATTCATCTGGGTCTGGCGATTTATCTACGTCAAAGATATTAAACCCCTTAATATTTTCTCTCTCTTTATGTTTATCCCATCTAATACTTCACATTCATCTTCCTTAACTACAATGTCTGCATTGTCCCCTTCATTAAGAACCATGCCTACATCTTCTGCCTTCACCCACAAGTTACATTTTTGGTCTCTAATCGGCCCTACTCTTTCCTTAATTATCCTCTTGCTCTTTGTACATTTATGACATCTTTGCGTTTTTCCTTGATTTTATTTGCCAATATTTTTTCATGGCCTCGCTTTGCTTTCCTAATTTTCTTTTTAATTTCATCCGTGCACTTTCTCCTCTAGGCTTTCTGCAATATTGAGCTCTCAATATGAGACATCTATTCTCAATGTTCCTGGCTCACTTTCTACAATCCACCATCAAAGAAATAAACTAACAGTTAACACACTTTCTGTGGTAAGGAAAGAGACCTTTGATGCACATAAAATATCTCTGACCGCCAGAAGGAGTAGGCTTGCTTTTTTTTTTTAAGCTCCAAGGCAGTTAATTCAAAGCGACACAAGAGTGAGACACTGCATGGCCAGAAAATGAGGGAGTCGACCTATCAGAATGCTGACCTCTGGCCACCACCACCAGCCCCCCTTATCGCTTGCTATTGGGTATAACTGTGCTACTGTCTCTTGTCTCAATTTATGGGCGGCACAATGGCGCAGTGGTTAGCACCGCAGCCTCACAGCTCCAGGGACCCAGGTTCGATTCTGGGTACTGCCTGTGTGGAGTTTGCAAGTTCTCCCTGTGTCTGCGTGGGTTTTCACCGGGTGCTCCGGTTTCCTCCCACATCCAAAAACTTGCAGGTGATAGGTAAATTGGCCGTTGTAAATTGCCCCTAGTATAGGGAATATGGGATTACTATCGTGTTAGTATAAATGGGTGGTTGTTAGTCGGCACAGACTCGGTGGACCGAAGGGCCTGTTTCAGTGCTGTATCTCTAAATAAATAAAAATAAAATAAATAAATAGCTTTCCATGTTTTCATAAATCGCTATGTAATAACATTTCTTTTAAGTTAGTCCTTCATTCTTCTAGCATCATCCTCAGCCCCTTGTTCCAGATTTCAAACCAGAGGAAAGGAGTTTTACAATTTGCCCCCTTAAAATTGCTCAGAATTTTGAAAACCTCTCATTAGTTCTTTCTCAACATTTCCTATATCAGTGAAAAATGGCCAATTTTCCATACCTTTCTTCTCAACTCTACCATCTCATTTTGGTGTTATTCTAGTAAATCTTCATTGTACCCCTTCCATTCTGCCAATATCTTTGCTATAATGGGGTAAAAGTGGCCTTGCCAATGCCTTGTAGTAATTCACCAGCCATCACTTAAAAAAGATCAATGCCTCTAGGTAAAAAGCCCTGAATCCAATTTGCCTTGTCTATGTTCTACTGCACTTACAGATAGAGATCTCCGTTCCTCCATTTTTAAGAATCTTACCATTGAGGATATACTTGTTTTCACAGAGTTTTTTCTTAAAATGGACAACTTCATATTTCTCTGCATTGAACCTCATCTGATACGTATCTGCTCACTCTGTTAACATGCAGTCTTCCTTAGTTTGCCATGCTCCTTAATTGATACCACCAGCAAATTTCAGTACCATAGCTCTTGTATCGATGCTTATGCCCAAAATATTTGCAAAAATGGAACACAGAAGAGATCCCAGTACACATCCTTGGACATGTCACCTCCATCTTGCCAATGTAAACAGCATCCATCTGCCCGACTCTTTGCTTTCTGCTAGTCATCCTTTCCTTTAATGCCATGTACCTTAATTTTTACAATCAGTCTCTTATATGGAATTAGAATTAGAACATTACAGTGCAGTACAGGCCCTTCGGCCCTCGATGTTGCGCCGACCTGTGAAACCATCTGACCTACACTACTCCATTTTCATCCATATGTCTATCCAATGACCACTTAAATGCCCTTAAAGTTGGCGAATCTACTACTGCTGCAGGCAGGGCGTTCCACGCCCTTACTCCTCTCTGAGTAAAGAAACTACCTCTCACATCTGTCCTATATCTATCACCCCTCAACTTGAAGCTATGTCCCCTCGTGTTTGCCATCACCATCCGAGGAAAAAGACGCTCACTATCCACCCTATCTAACCCTCTGATTATCTTATATGTCTCTATTAAGTCACCTCTCCTCCTCCTTCTCTCCAACGAAAACAACCTCAAGTCCCTCAGCCTTTCCTCGTAAGACCTTCCCTCCATACCAGGCAACATCCTAGTAAATCTCCTCTGCACCCTTTCCAAAGCTTCCACATCCTTCCTATAATGCGGTGACCAGAACTGCACGCAATACTCCAGGTGCGGTCTCACCAGAGTTTTGTACAGCTGCAGCATGACCTCGTGGCTCCGAAACTCAATCCCCCTACTAATAAAAGCTAACACACCATATGCCTTCTTAACAGCCCTATTAACCTGGGTAGCAACCTTCAGGGATTTATGCACCTGGACACCAAGATCTCTCTGTTCATCTACACTACCAAGAATCTTCCCATTAGCCCAGTACTCTGCATTCCTGTTACTCCTTCCAAAGTGAATCACCTCACTTTTCCGCATTAAACTCCATTTGCCATCTCTCAGCCCAGCTCTGCAGCCTATCTATGTCCCTCTGTACCCTACAACATCCTTCGGCACTATCCACAACTCCACCGACCTTAGTGTCATCTGCAAATTTACTAACCCACCCTTCTACACCCTCTTCCAGGTCATTTATAAAAATAACAAGCAGCAGTGGCCCCAAAACAGATCCTTGCGGTACACCACTAGTAACTAAACTCCAGGATGAACATTTGCCATCAACCATCACCCTCTGTCTTCTTTCAGCTAGCCAGTTTCTGATCCAAAGCTCTAAATCACCTTCAACCCCATACTTCCGTATTTTCTGCAATAGCCTACCGTGGGGAACCTTATCAAACGCCTTACTGAAATCCATATACACCACATCCACTGCTTTACCCTCATCCACCTGTTTGGTCACCTTCTCGAAAAACTCAATAAGGTTTGTGAGGCACGACCTATCCGTCACAAAACCGTGCTGACTATCGCTAATGAACTTATTCTTTTCAAGGTGATTATAAATCCTGTCTCTTATAACCTTTTCCAACATTTTACCCACAACCGAAGTAAGGCTCACAGGTCTATAATTACCAGGGCTGTCTCTACTCCCCTTCTTGAACAAGGGGACAACATTTGCTATCCTCCAGTCTTCCGGCACTATTCCTGTCGACAATGACGACATAAAGATCAAGGACAAAGGCTCTGCAATCTCCTCCCTAGCTTCCCAGAGAATCCTAGGATAAATCCCATCTGGCCCAGGGGACTTATCTATTTTCACACTTTCCAAAATTGATAACACCTCCTCCTTGTGAACGTCAATCCCATCTAGCCTAGTAGCCTGAATCTCAGTATTCTCAACAACATTTTCTTTCTCTACTGTAAATACTGACACAAAATATTCATTTAACACTTCCCCTATCTCCTCTGATTCCACACACAACTTCCCACTACTATCCTTGATTGGCCCTAATCTAACTCTAGTCATTCTTTTATTCCTGATATACCTATAGAAAGCCTTAGGGTTTTCCCTGATCCTACCCACCAATGACTTCTCGTGCCCTCTCCTTGCTCTTCTTAGCTCTCCCTTTAGATCCCTCCTGGCTAGCTTGTAGCTCTCAAGCGCCCTAACTGAGCCTTCACGTCTCATCCTAACATAAGCCGCCTTCTTCCTCTTGACAAACGCTTCAACTTCTTTAGTAAACCACGGCACCCTCGCTCGACAACTTCTTCCCTGCCTCACAGGTACATACTTATCAAGGACACACAGTAGCTGCTCCTTGAATAAGCTCCACATTTCGATTGTTCCCATCCCCTGCAGTTTCCTTCCCCATCCTACGCATCCTAAATCTTGCCTAATCGCATCATAATTTCCTTTCCCCCAGCTATAATTCTTGCCCTGCGGTATATACTTGTCCCTGCCCATCGCTAAGGTAAACCTAACCGAATTGTGATCACTATCACCAAAGTGCTCACCTACATCTAAATCTAACACCTGGCCGGGTTCATTTCCCAGTCCCAAATCCAATGTGGCATCGCCCCTGGTTGGCCTGTCTACATACTGTGTCAGAAATCCCTCCTGCACACACTGGACAAAAACTGACCCATCTAAAGTACTCAAACTATAGTATTTCCAGTCAATATTTGGAAAGTTAAAGTCCCCCATAACAACTACCCTGTTACTCTCGCCCCTGTCGAGAATCATCTTCGCTATCCTTTCCTCTACATCTCTGGAACTATTCGGAGGTCTATAAAAGACTCCCAACAGGGTAACCTCACCTCTCCTGTTTCTAACCTCGGCCCATACTACCTCAGTAGACGAGTCCTCAAACGTCCTTTCTGTCGCTGTAATACTCTCCTTGATTAACAATGTCACACCCCCCCCTCTTTTACCATCTTCTCTGTTCTTACTGAAACATCTAAATCCCGGAATCTGCAACATCCATTCCTGCCCCTGCTCTACCCATGTCTCCGAAATGGCCACTACATCGAAATCCCAGGTACCAACCCATGCTGCAAGCTCACCCACCTTATTCCGGATGCTCCTGGCGTTGAAGTAGACACACTTTAAACCAGGTTCTTGCTTGCCAGTGCCCTCTTGCGTCCTTGTAACCATATCCCTGACCTCACTACTCTCAACATCCTGTACACTGGCACTACAATTTAGGTTCCCATTCCCCTGCTGAATTAGTTTAAACCCCCCCGAAGAGCACTAGCAAATCTCCCCCCCAGGATATTGGTACCCCACTGGTTCAGGTGAAGACCATCCTGTTTGTAGAGGTCCCACCTACCCCAGAAAGAGCCCCAATTATCCAGGAAACCAAAACCCTCCCTCCTGTACCATCCCTGCAGCCACGTGGAGCTTTATAAAATATCTTCTAATGATCCACACATAAAACAACCTGCCTTTACTAATCCACACTGACTATTCACAATTAGCTCATGCCAATGTTAACTTCAATGTTAATTTCAGTAATTTCATTGTGTATTATAGGCTCAAAAGTTTATCCACGATTCAGGCAAGACAAACAGACTATAATTTCCATTTCTTGAGGAATAGTGCAACAGTTGTCATACTCCAGTCCATTGGCACAATTCCATGTTCGCATACTTTTTGGAAAACTTTGTTCACTTTATTCTCCTCCCAATCTCCTTCAAGATACATACCACCTGGGCATGGTGATTTGCTACTTTTAATCCCATTAGCTTTGTTACTCATTTCCTTCTGAATATTTAACACTCGTGTCTCTATCACATTCTCCTCAGGTATTCATACAGTCTCACTTCCAACTTCATCTGTAAAAATAAATGCAAAATATTAAGCACCTCTGCCATTCCCTTGATCTCAAATGCATAATGCCTTTTTAGTCTTGAAGTAGTCCCACCCTTTTGGACTGTTTCTTTTAGTTGTAAAATGCATTTCCTATTTCCCTTAATGCCAACTGCCAGTCCTCTTTCATACTCTCATTTCGTCTTTCTAAACTCACTGTTTCTCTACTAAGCAGTTATATTTCTCAATTTTTTTATATTTTCTTTCCATCTGTATTTAACATATAATCCTATTTTAGACATGATTGTGCTCTAGAGTTGTACTTACCAAGGCAATACAATACAACAGCTTTAATTTTAAGAGAAATGATTACAAGGTACAAGATGTACAACACAGAAATCTTGAGGTAGTAAAGATCCATAGAAATCTTGATGTACAATAAATTTATTGTATAAATTACACGAAAGCCAAGAACAATCGACTGCACTCGGCAAAACTCAGCCTGGGAGAGCTTTGGGAGATGTCCGAATGGATTCTGGTTACTACAACCGAGACTTGTTTAGGGAGGTTATGGAAATTCCAGATTATAGAGCTTGCCAGTTAGTAAAGTGCCGGATAATAAAGCTTTTACTGTACCAGTATCTCCCATTGTTGCTGTGTTAGTCAATCTGCCATTTTTCCAGAATTAGCAAGACTGAAACTATTGTCCTCAGCCAGTCTCACAACCTCTGTACACTCCCCATCAACTCCATATCCCTTCCTGTCCACTGCCACAGGCAGAATTGGACTGTTCGCAACTTCAGCACCTAACTTGATCTTCAGTTGAGCTTTCAACCCCGTATCCTATTCATCACAAAGATCAGGAGAGGCCCAACCAGTCCCCATCCACCACCACACTCCTTTGCCTGGCTGAACTTGTTCTCACTTTGAACAACTTCTCCTTCAACTCCACTCACTTCCTTCAAATAAAAGGTGATGCTATGAGTACACGCATGGCCCAGTTATGCCTGTCTTTTTGTGGGGTACATCGAACATTCCTTGTTCCAGTCCTACTCAGGCTCCCTCCGCCAACTCTTTTTCCAGTACGTTGATGACTTTGTCCCTAATAGGACCCATCCCACCTCTTAATAACCACTTACTATTGACATGCTGGTTGATGATTTTGGGGTTCCCTTTTATTTATGTTAACTGCCATTCTATTCTCACATTCTCTCTCTGCCAGTTTTAATTTCCTCTTCACTTCCTCTCCTTGGCCCAGTTCCCACTTCAAGAATTCACCTGACTTGCATCATACATCCTTTTTTTTGTTTCATTATATTCTCGATCTCCCTCGTCATTCAAGGATCTTTGGTTTTGGTCCCCCTACCTTTCTCCTTGTTGGAACGTACCTAGCCTACACCTGAAACATCTCCTCTTTAAAGATTGCTCATTGTTCTGTGACAGTTTCTCCTGTCAGTTGTTGGTTCCATTTTACCCTGGCTAGATCCCCTCTCATCCAACTGAAGTTAGCCCCCTTCCAATTTAGAATTTCTACTTTAGATTGTTTCTTGTTCTGCTCCATTACCAATCTAAACCTTATATTACGATCAGGTGAGGAGCAGTCACAAGGCTCCCCTCTTGTCCTTCTCCTTGTTTGACCGCAACAGAGTTTATTCCATTTTAAACAGTGGATGTGCTTACCAATTCAGTGATCGTTTAATCCTTTTACTTTGATCACAACAAAGGTAAAACAATTGGACAGGTTTTCTTGAGTTTAAACAAGAAACAGGTTAATTTATTGTACTAGAAACACAGAAAAATAGGAGCAGTAGGCCATTCAGCCCTTCGAGCCTGCTCTGTCATTCAATATGATCATGGCCGATCATCCAAACTCAGTACCCTGTCCCTGTTTTCTCCCCGTATCCCTTGATCCCTTTAGCCCCAAGAACTATATCTAACTCTTTCTTGAATATATTTAATGATTTGGCCTCAACTGTTACTGTGGTAGAGAATTCCACAGGTTCACCACTTTCTGGGTGAAGAAATCACTCATCTCAGCCCTAAATGGCTTACCCCTTATCCTTAGACTGTGAACCCTGGTCCTGGACTCCCCCGCCATCGGGAACATCCTTCCTGCATCTAATCTATCCAGTCCTGTTAGAATTTTGTAGGTTTCTATGAGATCCCCTCTCATTCTTCTAAACTCTAGCGAATACAAGCCAAATCGACCCAATCTTTCTTCATATGTCAGTCCTGCCATCCCAGGAATCAGTCTGGTGAGCCTTCACTGCACTTCCTCCATAGCAAAAACATCCTTCCTCAGATAAGGAGACCAAAACTGCAAACAATACTCAAGATGTGGTCTCACCAAGGCCTTGTATAATTGCAGCAAGACATCCCTGCTCCTATACTCGAATCCTCTCGCTATGAAGGCCAAAATACTATTTGCTTTCTTAACTGCCTGCTGCACCTGCATGCTTACTTTCTCTCTACCTCCTTCTTTAAATAATGGGGTTACATTACCTACCCTCCAATCCGTTGGAACTGTTCCAGAGTCTATAGAATTTTGCAAAATGACCAGCAATGCATCTACTATTTCTAGGGCCACTTCCTTAAGTACTCTGGGATGTAGATTATCAGGCCCTGGGGATCTATCGGCCTTTAATCCCGTCAATTTCCTTAACACCATTTCTCTATTAATACTGATTTCATACCGTTCCTCCTTCTCACTAGACCTTATGTCCCCCAACATTTGTGTGATTTGGAGGTCATTTGTGTCCTCCTTTGTGAAGACAGAACCAAAGTATGTATTTAATTGGTGTGCTGTTTCTTTGTTCACCATTATAAATTCTTCCATTTCTGACTGTAAGGGACCCACATTTGTCTTCACTAATCTTTTTCTCTTCACATATCTATAGAAGCTTTTACAGTCAGTTTTTATGCAAGTTTCTCTGCAAGCTTAGTCTCATACTCTATTTTCCCCTTCTTAATCAATCCTTTTGTCCTCCTTTGCTGAATTTTAAACTGCTCCCAATCCTCAGGTTTGCTGTTTGTTCTGGCCATTTTATATTTCTCTTCCTTGGATCTAATACTATCCCTAATTTCTTTTGTAAGCCACCCTTCCTGTTTTATTTTTGCACTAGACAGGAATGAACAATTGTTGTAATTCATCCAGGCGCTCTTTAAATGCCTATCCACTGTCAACCCTTTAAGTAACGTTCCCCAATCTATCATAGCCAACTCGCGCCTCATACCTTCATAGTTTCCTTTATTTAGTTTCAGGACCCTGGTCTTAGAATCAACTCTCTCACTCTCCATCTGAATGAAGAATTCTATCATGTTATGGTCATTCTTCCCCAAGGGACCCCTTAATTTTTTTTTTATTCATTCAGGGATGTGGTCGTCGCTGGCTAGGCCAGCATTTATTGCCCATCCCTAATTGCCCTCGAGAAGGTGGTGGTGAGCTGCCTTCTTGAACCGCTGCAGTCCATTTGGGGTAGGTATACCCACAGTGTCATTCCTTTTTATTGACTTTGTAGCGGTTAGGTACAACTGAGTGGCTTGCTAGGCCATTTCAGAGGGCATGTAAGAGTTAACCACATTGCCGTGTGTCTTGAGTCACATGTAGGCCAGACCAAGTAAGGACAGCAGATTTCCTTCTCTAAAGGACATTAGTGAACCAGATGACTTTTTACCACAATCGACAATGATTTCATGGCCATCATTGGACTAGATTTAATTCCAGATTTATTAATTAAATTCAAATTCCACCTTCTGCTGTGGTGGGATTCGAACCCACGTCCCCAGAGAAATACCCTGGGTCTCAGGGTTACTAGTCCAGTGATAATACCACTACGCCACTGCCTACCCATACCCATAGAAACCCACGCCAATAGCATGATCATACCTTTCTTGCTTCTCAACTGTAACCATATGGATCTGTCCTTGTCCCTTCAAGGACATCCTCTCTTTCCAACATTCTGTCTTCCCTAATCAGTACTACCACCCTACCGCCCTTATCTCCGTCCCTATCTTTCATGAACACTTTGTACCTTGAATATTAAGTGTCCTGTCCTCACCATTTTTAAGCCATGTTCCCATTATTGCTACTATATCATATCCCCACAGGGCTATTTAAACTTGTATCTCACCAACTCATTCACCACACTTTGTGTTAACATACATGCATTCTAATCCTGTCTTATAGTCCTTCTTAGACTGCTCCTACCTAATATAGTACTACTTCCTTCCTGAGTACCATCCAACGCTCACTTTATGCACCTTATTTTTCTTTTCTACTCCTATATGCTGGTGCCGAACCCTGCCAATTTAGTTTAAACCCTCCCCAACCAAACTAATGAAACTCTCCATGCTGACATTAATCCCAGTCCTGTTCAGCTGCGACCTGTTCATTTTGAATAGGTGCCTCCTGCTCCAGAACTGGTTCCAATGCCCCAAGAATCTGAAGCCCTCTCTTCTGTACCATGCCTCAAGCCACGCATTGATCCTTCCTATCTTCCCCATTTCTACTCTCGCAAGCGCATGGCACTAGGAGTAATCCAGAGATTTCTACCTTCGAGGTCCTTATTTTTAACTTCCCTCCCCCCCCTCCCCCCACCCCGACAACTCCTGAAAATCTGACCAAAATCAATACCTGCGCTCTCCATGTCATTGGTACTGACGTGTTCCACAACTTCTGGCTCACTTCCTTTCCCCTGCAGAATATTCTGCAGCCTCTCCGTGATGTCTTTTACCCTGGCACCAGGGAGGCAGCACATTATGTGGGACTCTCAATGACGATTACAGAAATACCTGTCTGTCCCCTAACAATGGAATCTCCTATAATGACTGCATTTCCATTCTTTGCTATTCCCTCCTGTGCAATCCCTTGCCCACTGGTGCCGTTGTCTGGACGACACTCCTTCAAGGTGTTATCACTCCCAGAAGTCTCCAAAGCTGAGTACCAGTTTGAGAGTGGCAAAGACCCCAAAGACTCTTACACTTGATGCCTCTTCTGGATAGCTGCCATCGATCATCCTGAACTCTTGCTGCCTGTGGGTGACCACCCCCAGAACATAAGATCCAAGAAACTATCATCCTCCCTGATGCTCCGAAGTGACTCCAGCTGCCCCTCAAGAAAACCTTGAGCTCAAGCAGCTGTAAACACTTCCTACACACATGGCTCCCCAAGAATTATGAAGTGTCCTGAAGTCTCCAGATAGCAAAGGAATTGCAAGCAACAAGTCTCAGCTGCCTATCCATGATCTAAAAATATTGCTATTCTCTCATTTATAATCTATTAAATTATTTTACTTAATGCCTCTAAACCTGCTCTGTGCGAATCTCATTATTAATTCACATACTGTTAGACTCACCCTGCTCGTGTTGATACTTATATTTATTTTTTACCTTGCTCACTGATGCTCATGCTCATTCCGCTCAGTCCCCAAACTACTTCAACCACATGCTCTTCACCTCAGGGCTCTCTGAAGAACCAATCGTTTACCTGCTATCCTGTGATGTCACTCCTTTTTTTGTTCCCACAGTGCTCTCTCTGTCTTCCACTGACTCCCACAGGCTCACTTGCTCTCTCTATCTCTCTCTCACCCGCTGTCTCCCCGCTACCACTTTTATCTGTTCGTCTCCTTTACTGTTCTCCCTCAGGCTCGCCCTCTCCGACCCGCCTCTCCATGCCTCTGTCTTCCCTTAAGACATTCTGCAAAACTTGCCTGTGACTAAGCTGGAGTTATGTTTGTGATGGCGTGTGAAATTTCACCTTCTGAGCCTCCTGTGAAGCCTCTTGGGGCACTTCATTGCATTAAAGGCACCATGTAAATAGAAGTTGCTCTGCTGTTGTTGGAAAGAAAAGTTGCTTTTGAATTCAGCTGTGCTGTGAAATACAGTAAAATAATCTTATTTTGATACTCAAGTGCATCCCTGGTTGTCATTCTGCTCATGATACCTACTTTTCTCCCATGATTGCAGCCTCATCATATTCTATTCCACCACACCATGACCCGGGAGTGGAACGGAGTGTAAAGTGAGTTACTCAGGTGCCTCATTTCTAACCCCACTCTTTCCCATCCACCAAGGGCTGTTGGGCTGAAGATCAAGAAGTTGCATGCTTGTAGTCACCAATCTATCTTCACTGATTTCCTCCTTCAGCCTCTACACAGAGCAACTTCTCAACCGCAGAGATTTCAACCTCCATCTCAAATCATCAGGTTCCACCCCACCCCCCACCATTTCACTGCCCCTCTTACGTTCGCTTAATCTCTCAATCTCTCCCTCCATGTAAACTCCCTAATCCGTGTTCTTGTGCGGCTGGGCGGGACTGCACTCATCTGGTTCCATTCTAATCTATCTAAACGTAGCCAGAGTATCATTCGCAATAACATCTCTTCCCACTCCCCCTTTGTGACCTCTGGCATCACCCAAGGACCAATACTTGACCCCCTCCTATTTCTCATCAAAATCACTCGAAAGCACAGCGGTAATGTTCACATTTTTCTTGACTCCTCCACTGTTTCTAAATTATCAGAATGCTGATAAGAGTGTGCAGGCAGAAACTCCTTCTGAACTTGCAGCAGTCCAAAATCTCATGGCCAACCCTCTGTCACTAATTGCTGACAAGGAGAGCGCTATTGTCGTTTCACAAGCAGGCCTCGACCTTGCAGATAGGCAACGCCGACTGTCGCACACCCCCTCCTCCATCACCCTGGACCATGACCCCGCCACCAAACATCAAGCCATCGTTTTCCAGACCTTCACAGACCTCATCATTTCTTCCCATCTCGACTTCTTTTTCCCCTTGACCTGCCCTTTCTAACCTAGATCTGCAAATCTTCCACTTTCCCATTCTCCCAGTTTCTTTGTCGCATTTGTTCAATGTCAACTCTCACACCGGTGCTTCTTATATACTTCCTTTTTCCTCAACCGAGGATTCCCCTCCAGGGACAGGGATCTTGATCTTATAAATGCCATTTCCCACACTTCTGCCCTCACCTCTTCCCCTCGCAGAACCATGAAAGAGCTCCTTTTGCCCTCACTTTCCACCCCACCAGTATCCACATTCAACATATCCTCCACTATTTCTACCAGCACACTGCCACCACCGAGCACATCTTCTCCTCCCTTTTCAATATTCTCAAGGGACCGTTACCTCCGCAACACTCTGGTCCACTGAATCATCACCCCCATCAACCACTCCCATTCCCATAGCACCTATGTCCTTTATAAGGTCGTCCAAAGTCTGAACTGATCCCAACTGTTAATAATTCAACTTGATCCAAAGTGTTCCAATTATGATAGGCTCAGGCATCTCAGTCCAAAATTTATCACCAGTGTTTTAGAGGAGGAAACTGTGAAACTTTCTTTTAAAAAGGGGACATATTTAACAGGACAATGCATATCAATGTGAGCAATATGCATTAACTCCCTACCCAAAGGTTACTACATTTGACTTAACTTGTGTCATTTTTAAAAGTTTGCATTTTCCTTACCTCTTTAATGATCATTGTGAAAAACCTTTCCTTTTTGTCTTAACTTGCATTCAAAGTACTCTGAAGTATACTTTCTCTAATGAAAGAGCTCAATTTGTGATTTCCTTCTTCCCTCTAGTTTTGCTCTCCTATCACATATCTGCTGGGTTCGTGTTGTATTGCCATCTGCACATTTTTGCCCTATTAGTGAATATTCCATTGTTTGAAGAATTACAATCAAGCTGGATGCTGGCCTAACACACACAGTCTGAACAACACTCACTCGAGCACTTAACTTGAATGATATTTCTGTTTTTAAAAACAAATATCAACCCGTCATAAACTGGATCCAAGTACCCTACTGCCACCAAACTGAGATCACATACCAGGTATCAAATTGGGACCTGCCTATTTTGTTGCCACAGCACATAATGCTCAGACTAGCTCGAGAGATGAATACAAACAAAGGTTTGTGGATTTCAGGGAACAGTGACGAACTGAAGTTGTTTGCAAACTGGAACTAATTGAGGTCCAAAATGACAGTGACATGGAGAGAGCTTTCAGAGCATGACCTTCTGACATTTTATAATCGATATGTTCCTACAGTGTGGTCTTATCCAAATCTATCAAAACATGCCCTACGATTCATTGGGCTGTTTGGTAGCACATATTGCTGCGAACAGCTTTGATCAAGAATGAAAAGCATCAAAACAAGATCAAGGTCACTCCTGACAGATGGACATCTATTCGGAATACTCCGTAATGCTACATCAAGTGTGCGGGCAAACATTGACTGCTTATGCAAGCAAAAACAATGCCAGGTATCTCACTAAATCAGTGTTCAACATTGTGATGAGGAAGTAAGTTAATAAATTAGTCTTCTCATTTAAAGCTTCTTCACAAAAATGCACACTTGTTGTTGTTTTGATTAGTAGTAAGATAAATTTTTAATGCTTTTGTCTTTCCAAAATTTGCTCACTGGCTCTCCCCCCCCCCCCTCCCCGTAGGGCAAAAATTGTAATGTGACCCCTCACACGAAAAGGTTGGACGGACACCCCTGACTTAGTATATAATATAAAGCCAACAGCTTGACCATTGCAGCTGCCAAAGTGGTGTGCCCATCTCTTACCAGCCGCGATGCCAATGAAGGCATTTCCGTCTAGAGGTGCCTGCCTCTCTGTCCTCCAAGCTCCTTTGTGCTAGCCTAGGAAGACTCTGCAAAGATCCGCGCCATCTTTAATGCAGGCAGCTGCCTCAGATGTCGCTGGTTTTGACGTCACAGGCACAGCAACTCCGCTTGTGTGGGAACTGCGCCCTCTGCAGTTGCAGTGTCATGTCACCAAACAGCCTTTTTTTTGAAGCAAAAGTGTTTTTTAAAGTTACATTTTAAACACTGCCTGACTGTGCTGATTCATGGCATATTTTGTGTTTGGCAAAATGCAAATGAGCAAGTGGAAACTCAAGGGAAAGAAAACACTTTCCTAAACGGGCGTAATTTTGTACGCAATTTCCACTCATTTCTCTGACTGCACCCAAAGCAGAAACTCGACCCACAATAAGTTTATGCTGAAGGTTTTTTGTTCATAATAATGGCGCTGAAATGGCATTTCTCTGAAGCACCATGAGGTCACATGCTCTCCACAAAGCAACCAGGATGGGAGTAGGCTGCTGAAGTCATTTAGTTAAATGAAAGATCTTTGATATATCTTTCAGAGGGGTAATATGTACAAGTTAATTAACACAGCTGAAAATGGATTTATAACAAAAAAGCATCACAGTGCCAGTCCACCAATTATGACGAACCTGACTAAAAATTACTTTTAAAAAATGTACAGAACCATCTGTTATTTATATTGGATACAGTAGACAGTTTCTTAGTAAAATAAAAAAAAACAAAAGCTTTTAAAACTTTCCTATTAGTCCCTTACACTCAAAAGAACCAACTTAATTTTTAGAGTCTTCAAGGCCTGCAAAAGACGCAATTAGCGGAAACTCCCAATAGTGGTTAATTTATCGTGGGGGGTGTCAATTTTGTGAGCAAAGCTTACCTCTAGCATGATGTATTTAAACTACATAAAATATTGCAGAAATTCGAATTGTGATTAACATAATTTGAGTTTAAAATTCCACAATCAGATCAGACTCCGATGCCAATATAGGGGAAGATGTCACATTTTTCTTAACATATACAAAAGCAGTCAAAGATCTGCTTATTTCTGTTTTGCATATACCTATCTCTTAGTTAAACTATGGGGATCAAAAGACCTTCTCCAAATCATCTGATCCTTAAACTGATCTATGTGCCAAGACAAGGAATTTAGAATAGCATTCAATCGCATTCTCTGTCTTGATGTTTTAATTAGATGAAGTGAAAAAGCATTTTGTAGCGTAAGGTAAATGTAATCCAAGTACTTATTAAGCTCTGGCCTTAGATAGCAACAGCAGTAGGCCATTCAGCTCCTCGAGCTTGTTCTGGCATTTAATTAGATCATGAAAGATCTGAACTTCAATTCCATTTGCCCGGCTTTGCTCTAAATCCCAGTTTTAACCAAAAAAAAAATCTATTAATTTCATGCTTAAAAATATCAATTGGCCCAGAATCCTCAGCCTTTTGGGAGAGAGTTATAGATTTATACTATCCTTTGTGTGAAAGTATGTTTCCTGATTTCACTCAAAACTGGCCTAGCACTAATTTTAAGATTACACCCCACCAGTGCAAATCTTTTCTTTGTATTCATCCTATCAAATCCCCTTATTATTTTGAAGACCTCAATTAGATCACTCAGCAACCCTCTCAACTTAAAAAGATTACAAGTCAAGTTTATGCTAACTGTCCAAATTTAATTAACCGATTTGATTACTTTTTCGACCTGTACACTAGCTATTCGTGATCTGTGCACACCGCCACCCAAGTCACTTTACTTTTTTAAATTCTTTCATGGGATGTGAGCGCCGCTGGCAAGGCCAGCAATTGTTGCCCATCCATAGTTGCCCTTGAGAAGGTGCAGGTGAGCTGCCTTCGTGAACCGCTGCAGTCCCTCCAGTGTAGATACACCCACAGTGCTTTTAGGAAGGTAGTTCCACGATTTTGACCCAGCCACAGTGAAGGAATGGTGATTATAGTTCCAAGTCAGGATGGGGTGTGGCTTGGAGGGCAACTTGTAAGTGGTGGTGTTCCCATGCGTCTGCTGCCCTTGTCCTTCTGTGTGGTAGAGGTCACAGGTTTGGAAGATGCTGTCTAAGGCCGCTTGGTGACAGCTCCAAATTTCTCACCATTAGGAAAATATTCCAAAATGCATTTCTCAGATCTAAAGTGGATGACCTCACATCTATTCACATTGCCCCAGTTTTGCATCTCACTTAATTTGTCTATTTCCTGTTGTAACTTCTTTCTTCCGCCTACACTATACTTCCCAAATTACTGACATCTGCAAACTTGGATATATAACTCTTCCTTCATCCAAGTCATTAACCTATATGATGAAAAGCTGAAGCCCTAATACAGATCCCTGCGGAACATCACTTCACACACCCCACTAATCAAACAGTTCCCTTGATCCATACTCTGTCTCCTATCTCCCAATGAATTACTGACCACTGTCACAAGGCTACCTCCAATTCCATGTAATTTTATTTTGCTATTAACCGCATCTGTGTAACTTTATCAAATGCCTTCAGGAAGTCCATATAGATAGCATTCATAAATACTTCCCTATCCAGCATGCTCATGCCCACCTCGAAAAATTGAACTAGATTAGTCAGACATGGAGTAGCCTTCAGAAATCCATGCTCTCTGATCAGTTCATACTTGCCTAAGTGCTCTATCATTCTGTCTGATGATAGATTCCACATGTGTTGGGTCATTTAATTACTCAGTTGAGAACAGAAATACATCCCAAATATGAGTAACAAATAGTCTGAAATTTGAATCAGCACACGAGCCACTTTCTTTCTCTTTCTTTGGCCTCCTTGTCTCGAGAGACAATGGGTAAGCATCGAGAAGTGGTCAGTGGATTGTGGAGCAGCGTCTGGAGTGGCTATGAAGGCCAATTCTAGAGTGACAGACTCTTCCACAGGTGCTGCAGATAAAATTGGCTGTCGGGGCTGTTAGACAGTTGGCTCTCTCTTTGCACTTCTGTCTTTTTTCCTGCCAACTGCTAAGTCTCTTCGACTCGCCACTCTTTAGCCCTGCCTTTATGGCTGTCCGCCAGCTCTGGCGATCACTGGCAACTGACTCCCACGACTTGTGGTCAATGTCACAGGACTTCATGTCACGTTTGCAGACGTCTTTAAAGCGGAGACATGGAAGGCCGGTGGGTCTGATGCCAGTGACGAGCTCGCTGTACAATGCGTCCTTGGGATCCTGCCATCTTCCATGCGGCTCACATGGCCAAGCCATCTCAAGTGCCGCTGGCTCAGTAAGGTGTATATTGCTGGGGATGTTGGCAGCCTCGAGGACGTCTGCGTTGGAGGTATGGTCCTGCCACCTGATGCCAAGGATTCTCCGGAGGCAGCGAAGATGGAATGAATTGAGACGTCGCTCTTGGCTGACATACGTTGTCCAGGCCTCGCTGCCATAGAGCAAGGTACTGAGGTCACAAGCTTGAAACACTCGGTCTTTTGTGTTCCGTGTCAGTGTGCCATTTTCCCACACCCTCTTGGCCAGTCTGAACATAGCAGCGGACGCCTTTCCCATGTGCTTGTTGATTTCTGCATCTAGAGACAGGTTACTGGTAATAGTTGAGCCTAGGTAGGTGAACTCTTGAGCCACTTCCAAAGCGTGGTCGCCGATATTGATGGATGGAGCATTTCTGACGTCCTGTCCCATGATTCTCGCTTTCTTGAGGCTGATGGTTAGGCCAAATTCATTGCAGGCAGCAGCAATCCAGTCAATGAGTCTCTGCAGACATTCTTCTGTGTGGGATGTTAATGCAGCATCGTCAGCAAAGAGGAGTTCCCTGATGAGGACTTTCCGTACGTTGGTCTTCGCTCGAAGACGGACAAGGTTGAACAACCTGCCACTTGATCTTGTGTGGAGAAAAATTCCTTCTGAAGACTTGAACGCATGTGAGAGCAGCAGTGAGAAGAATATCCCAAACAGTGTAGGTGCGAGAACACAGCCCTGTTTCACGCCACTCAGGATAGGAAAGGGGTCTGATGAGGCACCGTTATGCTGAATTGTGCCTTTCATATTGTCATGGAATGAGGTGATGGTACGTAGTAGCTTTGGTGGACATCCAATCTTTGCTAGTAGTCTGAAGAGACCACGTCTGCTGACGAGCTCAAAGGCCTTGGTGAGATCAATGAAAGCAATGTAGGGGGCATCTGTTGTTCGTGGCATTTCTCCTGTAGCTGGCAAAAGGAGAACAGCCACTATACTGTAATATTTACAGTCCTTTTAATGAGGAAATCATGTCATATTCAGACGCTAACGTTTATGAGTCCAGTACTGGTCTGCAACACTGAAAAGTGCTCCAGATTCCATCAGACTGTAAATTGGTTTGGATCCAACTCAGACCTTCCTCCAAGGGCTGGGCCAAAGCTCTGATTACTTAAAGAAAAGAGCAGTTCCTGTTCTGGGATCATGCGTACTTCCTAAAATAGCTTGTAGTACGTTTCCCACATTACAAGAGTAACTACACTTCAAAAGGGTATTTCATTGGCTGCAAAGCACTTTGGAATGTCCAATGGTCATAAAAGGTACTATATAAATGTAAGTTTCATTTTTACTTTTTACTTATGCAAATCTTTTTGACCAGATTTCTGTGGCCAATTGCCAAACTGGTGCTATTGTAGGTAGGAGGAAAGTGAAAAACTACAGGAGAGTGAACAAGCGCGAAAGGTGGTAGACATTATTCTCTGGACTGTTGGATCAGAAAATTGCTTCACATATCAATGGAGAGGTATGCTGCAGCAACAGAAATATAGACATTAGTAATGCACAAATTCCATAATCCACTTGCCATATCGTAAACATGATAGAATTTCTCTTAAATGGCTACAGTACACAATAAAAATCACCCAGTTCCTACCTGATATAACTTTAGTAGCCCGAATTGTATCTAGTTACGTTATATTACATTAATGAACAAACTAACACCTTACCTGTTATTTTCTTTACAGGTTGAAGGCGGACACTGATAGATTGGTGTGTGAGCAGAGGGGAGGAGGGGAGAGAGCGGGACATTCCTTCCATTATCCGTATGTGCTGCATTCCTTCAGAAACTGGGAGAGATGGCACAGCGTATTCTGGTTCAAAAGCACAGTCGTTCTCCGTATTGGACACACCTTGTTTAAAAAATAGAATGAAGATTTAGCCAGCAAGTTTGAGATATCTTAATACAACTGATGTAGACATAAATACTGGAGAGAGCTACACTGAACCTGACACTACAGTGTTAATTATTCGACTAATTCTCTCCTGTCAAGACCTGGCAGCTGTCAAACTTGTAGCTAAACTTCTGATTAAGAGCCCTTGACAGAAGATGGAGATCTTAAAGCTGTTAGAGAAAGCAAATACCCTTTAAAGTTTAAAAAAAATTGAATAAAATAAAGTTCAATCATTTTTAATGGGTTTTCTGAGACAAACATGTGGACAGATGTAAGCTCCACTAATAGGAATGACTGAAGTAATTTTTGATATTGGGATATTTAAAGGGGACAATTTGCCCTAGAAGTTAGATTATATGAAGAAGAACACAGAGCATAAGTTTCAGACAGCTAAAGTAACCTATGTAATCGGGGAGGGGAGACAATAAAGGTAGGTGTAAGAACAGCACACCGTAAAACTGTGGAGAAACAATTTGCCTTTGAGATCTGCAATGGAAATATACTGAAAACTGCCTGAGAATACCCATAAAATATACAGTTCAGCTGTTGAACTGAATACTGAGAAATAAACAATGAATACAGGCTTTTAAGCAATTAAGTTGTAAAGTCATTATCCCTGATTCAGGTCCAGGGATAAAGCATTTTCTAAGTCATAAACAGGTCACGACCTCTCACATTTGTGTGGATCCTTTTGTTAAAAGGGGGCAGGGGGGAGGAGGCAGTTGGTTGGCATACTTGGAAAGGTAGACTGCCCTGTCTGTAATTCCATGCTTCAATACTGATTTATTGGGATGATTAACACAGAAAGGGAGACATAGAGGCAGAGGCTTTCTTTGTTCTTGGTAGAAGTAGCAGTTTTTCTTAATCTCTGTGCTAATTAGAGGAAGGCTTTTATTTCTTCTGTTTTATCAAGCAACTGTAAGCTATCCTTACCAATACAAGGTACTTTAGAAGATAAAATGCAAGAGGTTAGTTAGAAGCTAGATTGTGACTACACCAGCCAGTCAGGCAGAACCTATAAGTGCCACTTAATTGTGATTAGTATGAGATTAAGAAAGGAGAGAGGGAGCCAGTTCAGATATCTACTCGGATTTTCTGTTAATAATAACAGCGAGGTTATCAGCATGCACCGTTATCATGGGGTAGACTGGACAGCAACTTCAGGCGTCAGCACATGCACAGTTAAATGCAAAAGTTCAGAAGCTGCTGTCAGAGATACCCTGCTCACTCCAAAGGATGTGCTGCAGCAATCCTAGCCAAAAGACTCGACTTTGGAAAACATACAATGACATGAACCTGGGGTACATGCCCACTAATACCCCACTGAAGCTGCTGTAAGATGTTAGGGCTGGTACATTCAGGGGGAAATGAATTTTCAATGGCGTAATAATTGATAATTACAAATAAACAACCTCTCTGACCTGGAAAATTTAACTTTAGAAGTGCAGAGCCTCATTCCTTTAGAAGTTACTAAGTTGGAGATTTTTTTTATTTTTTACTTTGTCTGTCTATCTTATCTCTCATAATCCCATCTGTATTTTCTAATCTTCATTCCACTTCCTGTACATGATTTAAATCTCATTTATATTTCCTGCTTTATAGTTTCTGGTTTAGATTCTGCACGTCTCAAGTTAAGTTTCTTAAACCTGATTCATTGAAGAACCTCACTGTTTCTTACCCTGCTCACAGCCTGTAGAGGCCGCCATCTTGGATCAGACAGCAGATTAGAGCACGTTTTCCCTCTAAAACCCACAAAAACTTGGGGGGGGAAGCTGCCAGCAAGGTGGCCAGCGAGTGCCATTTCTTTGCCAGAGGGCAAATTCTGGGCCATTGTCACTCATGCATAAGGTAGGCTCAGTCAAAACCAGAGATCCAAATGAAACAAATAACACTGCCATAAAGTAGCTAATAAACTCAACACCAGAAGTTCACACCTGTATCCCAGGAAAATATGAAGATTGACTCATCCACGCGACTTGTGAGGATGAGGTTGCGTAAACCCTGAACGTTGCTAATCGTATATGCGGTCTTGAACTATTTGATAGACAGACAGAAGACTGTTTTAAGATTCTACTTTTTATAAGATCAAAGCGCTTCACGGCTAACAAAGTATTTTTGAAGTGTAGTCACTGTTGTAATGTAGGGAAATATGGCAGCCAATTTGCAGACAGCACGGTCCCACAAACAGGAGAGAGAGTCATCACCAAATAATCTGCCTAGTGGTGTTGGTGAAGGGGCAGGATATAGGAAGAACTCCCTTGCTCTTCTTGTAATAGTGCCTTTTAAGTCCAACTGAGACAGTAGGCAGGTTTTAAGTCTCATCTGAAAGATGGCACCTCTGGCGATGTTAGTGTGTGTCACAGACTTGTATTATTCTTTCTCCTCAGATTAAAAACAGTGTGTGTGCCTTTACAACTGTTAAAAACAGTGCACCTTTAAGGGAGGAAGATTCTAGAAATCTGGAGACACAGTGTACCACAGCTGCATTTTTGGTCAACCTGAGCAACAGCGGGTCGCATAGTATGATGTGGCCATTTGACTTTGTGTGGAGCTGGCAGGGACTGGTCTGAACCAATTAGTTCGGAGACTTCTCCAGCGAGGTGATCTGAAGAAAGCAACTGTTTTATTCACTCTCAAGAAAAAATTCTACAAAGCTAAGTTAATTTCCTGAGTTATGAAGAAAAGCTTTTCTTTTTCAACCAAATTATTTGTATTGCTGTGTTCATCGCTGAAAAAACTGTTTAATGCTATTGCAATCGAATTGTTGTAATGCCTATCAAGAACAGTGTATTTTCATCAAATCCGGATTAAGACTTCAAATGAACCATAGAAAAAGTACAGCATAGAAGGAGGCCATTCAGACCATCATGTCCGCACTGGCTGAATAAACTAGCTGCCCATAACTAAACCCACCTTCCAGCACCTGGTCCATAGCCCTGCAGGTTACCGCTCTTCAGGTACATGTCCAGGTACCTTTTAAAAGAATTGATGATCTCTGCCTCCACCACCATTCCTAGCAGCAAATTCCAGACACCCACCACTCTCTGGGTGAAAAAATTTTCCCTCATGTCCCCTCTAATCCTTCTACCAATCACCTTAAATCTGTGTCCCCTGGTAACTGACCTCCCCACCAGTGGAAACAAGACCTTCCTGACCACTCTATCTAGGACCGTCATCATTTTGTACACCTCAATCAAGTCACTCCTCAGCCTCCTCAGTTCTAGGGAAAACAACCCTAGCCTATCCAATCTTTCTTCATAGCTGCAACTTTCAACCCCTGGCAACATCTTGTAAACCTTCTCTGCACTCTCCAGAGCAATTATGTCCTTTCTGTAGTGTGGTGACCAGAACTGCACACAATACTCCAGCTGTGGCCTAACCAGCATCACATCCCTGCTTTTGTACTCTATACCTCGGCCAATAAAGGAAAGCAATCCATATCCATTCGGAAGAAGGGTCACTGACCTGAAAGGTTAACTCTGCTTCCCTCTCCACAGATGTTGCCAGACCTGCTGAGTGTTTCCAGCATTTCTTGTTTTTATTTCAGATTTCCAGCATCCGCAGTATTTTGCTTTTATTAAAGCAATCCATATGCCTTCTTCACCACTCTATCCACCTGTCCTGGGGCCTGTGGACATGCACTCCAAGGTCTCTCACTTCTTCTACCCCTCTCAATATCCTCCCGTTTATTGTGTATTCCCTCCCTTTATTTCCCCACCCCAAATGCAATACCTCGCACTTCTCTGGACTGAATTCTATTTGCCACTTTTCCGCCCACTCAATCAAACCATTTATATATTTCTGGAGTCCACAGCAATCCTCTTCACTATCAACTGCACGGCCTATTTTTGTGTCTTGAGCAAATTTCCCAATCATGCCTCTCACATTTAAGTCCAAATCATTCATATATAACCAAAAACAGCAAGGGACTCAACACTGAGTCCTGTGGTAAGCCGCTGGAAACCGCTTTCCATTCGCAAAAACATCCATTGACTAGTACCCTTTGTTTCCTGTCACTGAGCCAATTCTGGATCCAACCTGTGACCTTCCCCTGTATCCCATGGGCTTTCACTTTACCGACCAGTCGGCCATGTGGGACCTTGTCAAATGGATGTAAACCACATCCACTGCACTACCATCAATCCTCCTTGTTATTTCCTCAAAAAATGTAATTAAGTTAGTAAGACATGACCTTCCCTTAACAAATCCATGCTGATTATCGCTGATTAATCCATGTCTTTCTAAGTGACAGTTTATCCTATACCTCAGAATAGACTCTAACAATTTACCCACCACCGAGGTCAGACTGACTGGCCGATAATTACCTGGCTTATCCCTCGCACCCTTTTTAAACAATGGTACAACGTTCGCAAACCTCCATTTGTCTGGCACCTCGCCTGTATCTAGTGAAGATTTGAAGATGATTCTCAACGGATCCACTATTTCCTCCCTGGTTTCTTTTAACAACCTGGGATGCAATCCATCTGGTCCTGGCGATTTATTCACTTTCAGGGATATCAGACCCTCAAGCACTCTCTCATTATGCTTATTGCATCTATTTCACACTCCTCCTCTTTAACTACAATATCTGCATCAACCCTCTCCTTTGTGAAGACAGAGATAACAAACTCATTAAGAACCCTGCCCACATCTTCTGCATCCACGCACACATTCCCCTGTACATCTCTGATAGGCCCTACCCTTTCCTTAGTTATCCTCTTGCTCTTAAGGTACTGATAAAACATCTTCGGGTTTTCCTCAATTTTACCTGCCAATAATTTTTCATGTCCTCTCTTTGCTTTTCTAATTTCCATTTTTACTTCACCCCTGCACTTTCTATACTCCTCTAGGCTTTCTCAAGTATTAAGATTTTTGAGATCATTATGAGCTTTCTTTTTTTGCTTCAACTTACCCTGTAAGCTTTCAGGTAACCAGGAGGCTCTAGATTTGGCAGTACCCTTAATCTTTGTGGGGACATGCCTACACTGTGCCCATAGTATCTTGCTTTTGAATGCCCCCCACTGGTTTGCCACTGATTTTCCTTCAAGCTGTATCCAATCCACTTTCGCTAGGTCACCTCACAGTTTCGTAAAATTTGCCTTCCCCCAATTTAGAACCTTTGCTCCTGTTTTATCTTTGTCCTTTTCCATGATTATGCTAAAACTAACTGTCACTATCTCCAAAATGGTCACCCACTGTTACTTGCCCAGCTTCATTACCGAAGGCTAAATCTAGAATTGCGCCCCCTCTCATTGAGCTTGTTACGTGCTGGCTAAAAAAGGTCTCGAATGCAGTTCAAGAATTTTGTCCCCTCTGTGCCCTTCACACTGTTTGTATCCCAGTTGATATTGGGGTAGTTGAAATCACCAACAATTATTGCCCTAAAGCTTTTGCATTCAGAAATCTGGCTACATATTTGTTCTTCTATCTCCCTCTCACTATTTGGGGGTGTATAGTATACTCCCAGTAATGTGGTTACCCCCTTTTTATTTCTGAGCTCCACCCATATGGCCTCATTAGATGATTCATTTAGCATATCATCCCTCCTCATCAGAAGACCTCATTCACCGGGAACGTAAAACACAAAAAAACTTACTTATTTATTTTATTAAGAGACAGCTAATTTTTAAAACTCTACCTTTAAAACTGGACCACTGTTATTTTTGAATGTATGTGCGCAAATGCAGGAGTTAGATTAAATTCAGAAGTTATAAGGTCTTTGGACACAGGTTTATCTTAATAGTGTTTAATATTTAGTTTTTTTAATAAATAGTAATTTGTTGCTGTCTAAAGATACCTGGTTTGGTCTATTTTGTTCTGGGATACTAGAGGATTTAATTTGGCTGTTTCTCCAATTTGGTGTGAAAGCTTAATAATATGCTGCGACCTGTGGAGTCAGGGGACTGAATTAACAGTGCGTTGCTCCCGCCGCGGTTGTAACATGTGGAACTACACCAAAGTATCAGCCCCGATTACATACTCGAGGTCTCTGCAGTGGCACTCTGACAGAGAACTGAGAGTGCTGCCACTTAGCCAAGCTGACACCTTGGCTCATTCGTGGCACCCTCACCTCTGACTAAGTAATAAAGAGAAGTATAGACATAAAGCAGCTTGAAATAGAGTAATTCAATACTTAACTCAGTAGCTCAAGTTCACAGAAATGTAATAATAAAATATGTGCAAAATGTTGGTCACAAGAAAGTGAAAAATGACCAAGAACCATGAAAAAAGATTACTAACTTGACCCAGAAGAAACCCTGAAGGTGGAATCAGCACCCCTCAAAGGAAACAATTGTTGCCATATAGAGCTGGTCAATATAAAACCAAAGTGGTTTGATATTTTTCTTTTATTACTATTACCTGAAAATAAGTTAAATAGGATCTGGGTACTTGCTAAATGTGTCCACATTGCATACCCACATATTGTAATGATATGGCTGCACTATATTAAATCCATCAATATCGGCGACCACGCTCTGGAAGTGGTTCAAGAATTCACCTACCTAGGCTCAACCATCACCAGTAACCTGTCTCTCCATGCAGAAATCAAAAAGCGCATGGGAAAAGCGTATGTCCAGACTGGCCAAGAGAGTGTGGGAAAATGGTGCACTTACACGGAACACAAAAGGCCGAATGTTTCAAGCCCGTGTTCTCAGAACCTTGCTGTACGGCAGCAAGGCCTGGACAACATATGTCAGCCAAAGAGCGACGTCTCAACTCATTCCATCTTCGCTGCCTCCGGAGAATCCTTGGCATCGGTGGCAGGACTGTATCTCCAACGCAGAAGTCCTCGAGGTGGCCAACATCCCCACCCTACTGAGCCAGCGGTGCTGGAGATGGATTGGCCATGTGAGCCACATGGAAGATGGCAGGATCCCCAAGGACGCATTGTACAGCGAGCTCGTCACTGGCATCAGACCCACCGGCCGTCCATGTCTCCGTTTTAATGACGTCTGCAAACGCGACATGAAGTCCTGTGACACTGACCACAAGTTGTGGGAGTCAGTTGCCAGTGATCGCCAGAGCTGGCGGACAGCCACAAAGGCAGGGCTAAAGAGTGGCGAGTCGAAGAGACTTAGCAGTTGGCAGGAAAAAAGACAGAAGTGCAAAGAGAGAGCCAACTGTATCAGCCCCGACAGCCAATTTTATCTGCAGCACCTGTGGAAGAGTCTGTCACTCTAGAATTGGCCTTTATAGCCACTCCAGGCGCTGCTCCACAATCCACTGACCACCTCTAGACGCATATCCACTGTCTCTCGAGACAAGGAGGCCGAAGAGGAGGAAGACATTAAATTGAATTCCAGGAGACTGTACAATTGTAATGCTTAACTGAGTAATACCAAAATGAACCTCAGCTATTGTGCTGCTAACGCAATCCTGAAATCCAGTTATTGCACTATTGAATGAAGTAAACAAAGCTGCACTTATATAGTGCCTTTATGACCTCAGGACATGCAGAAGTGCTTTACAGCCAATGAAGTACTTTTGAAATGTAGACCCTATTCTAATGTAAGGTATGAGCAACGACAATTAAGGATCTTGACTTAGTTATTGATAACATTTTGGAGTCCCATCACCCCATGATAACTCTGAGGGGAGTCATGAGTTAGATGATGGCTTGTGATATACTACATTCCAGCTTATGGCTTAATGGTGGTCTTCAGTCAGATTATGTAGGATAATTAGAAGCTAAATCAGGCAGTGCACGGACACTCTTGAAAAGCTAGATAATCTTGCTGGTACAATGAAAATAGAACAAGAAGTTTCCGCAGGTGCTTATTTTGGAAATTTAGGACTTAATTCTGTGGTTTTCAGTGTAAAGTTAGATATATCTCTCATATGCACTTAGAAGGTTCACATGGATCGTGACCAGTCTTCTTATACGGTGGGTCCTGCATGTTGTCTGTGCTTTTCAAATCTCCTGCTCTTGTTCCTGCACGAATGCCAGGTGAAACTCCATATGCAGACACCTTGAGCCCAATTTCTACATGGGTGCCAGTTTCTGTGTTCGTGTCTACAAGTGTACAGTCAAGCGATGCTTCCTCTTCTGCAGTGCTGCCCTTTTCTTCAGTTCAGAGGTTTGTACTCCTGCTCCTAATTTGTATGTTCAAATGAAATGGAAGAAAGGGACAAATGTCAGCAGTTAGTGGCAAGGCTAAGCACAGACAGACAGATGGCTTCTGAAAGCAGCAGTAATTTGTCATGCATTATATGTGAGGATGAGAATTAAGTGACAATGTATGAAGGGAAAGATGGTTTAAAACATACAGGACTCATCCTCCAGACTTCACATTCCTGACATCCCCCTGCTCTTGACGCCCATAACTTGTACTTAAAGTGGGAACAGCACAGGAGCCCTCCAGTGACTGCCTACCCTCAGGTATTCCATGTGAGTTATCCCTGGAAGAAAGGTATGTGTCAGTGTTGGAGTAGTGAGTAATTTTAGGATGAATAGTGTTGCTGATACATGAAAGATGAGAGAGAAATGGACTTGCATTTATATAGCGCTTTTCTCAACCACTGCAAAGTCTCAAATACAGCAATGTGATAAGTCATTACTGTGTGCGCAAATTGACTGCTGTGTTTCCTATAAAAGAGCAGTGACTGTACAGTAACGATGGTCATCAAAAGCACTATACCAGATGTTTCAGTGCTGTATCTCTAAATAAATAAATAAAATAAATAAATAAATAATCTGTTTTTGTGATATTGATTGAGGGATAAATATTGGCCAGGACACCAGGGATAACTTTTCTGCTCTTCTTCAAATAGTGCCATCACACCCATCTAAGAGGGCAGAAAGGGCCTTAGTTTAACTTCTCAACCAAAAGACAGTACCTCTGACAGTACTCCCTCAGTACGGCACTGGAGTTTTAGCCTTGATTTTTGTGCTCAAATCCCGGAGTGGGACTTGAACCCAGAACTTTGTAACTCAGGTGAGAGTGCTATCAATTTAGCTACACCTGACACAGCTTTGGGCAATGGTGTGAGGAGGTGAAGGAAGCAAAAGTGAGGGAAGTAGCAAGTGCAGAGTGCTCGTAGGAGCAGAAGGAGGTGAAGTAGAGAGTGTTCCAATGATTGGAGGAGTGTGCTGGCAATCAGAGGAGGAAAGCGTAATGAGTGCCGGAGCTACAGGTAATCAAAGGCGGACATAAAGTAATGAGAGATATGAGTTAGGAGCCTTACCTTAGCCAACTTTGTGAGGTAATTAACGTTTGCCTGTATTGCAGACATGTTCTATGCACGATGCTTCTGGCACTGGTCATCTTTGCCCAGTCTTGCCTTCATAGCTGCCTGCCACCTGGTGGACAGAAGAGGTCCTTCTTTCTGTCAATCTATTCTGCCAAGACCTCCAATATGCAGCTTTTCCTGTGCCTGCCATGATCGACAATCTTCAGTGACAGTTGCCTGCAGCCAAAGAGCACTTCCCCTTCAAGAGGATGTCTTTAAATAGCATTAGCAATGCACAATAGACTGCAAGTACAATACTGGGTCAGTTCTGAATTAGCTGATGTCAGCTGGCGCAGCAATTAGGACTTTACAATTGGCCTCAATCCTCCAAGGAACGGGAAAGAAGATTGTGAGGGTGCACATTCCTGCTGATTGCTATCCAGTGATCCTGATCCAGTGATATACTGAAACATACATGTGTCTCGGGATCAGATGAGGACATGAATGAGTTCAGCTGTGATGCTTTCCGTGGTCAGAAAGTCCAGTGATACTCAGCACCTGGAGTCACATAAGAAAACAACCACTTGCACAAGGTACAGGGGGGACTGCTGATGCTTGCAGAACTGTACTCTAAAAAGCAATCAATGCCTTCAGAAGACGGAGAGAAAATAGACAAGAAAATCAATTATGTGGTTACAGTAGATACACTCCATTCCGATCCCTCAGAAAACTTAGTACTGCAGCTGACTTTTTCAGTTTAAGAATCATGGAATTAATCCCTTTGAAAACTGCAGTTTTATTTTTTGTTGAACAAGTACATTTCACAGTATTCTAAATAGTTTGTCAAGAAAACATTTATTCCATGCATGAATGAAGTTTCTTGAATATTCAATATTGTTTAAAACCTGACAGCTGAATTTTTATTGTTTAATTTTAAATATACATGAAGTGTTCAGTGACCACTCTGAGAAAATTATACTGCACTAACTTCCATTGTTAATAGGCAAACTTGAAAACTTACAATTCCTTATTTTTAATTATTCGGTCTCGTTTTTCTGCCCTATGCAACTATATTGACCAAAACAGTCAGACCCCAAGTATCCTAATTTACACAAAACTATTTAAAGATATCTGCTTATACAGAAAGTCTGGGCTATTATGATCATTTTAGGGACTTAGCACAAACAGGGCTGAATTTTCTGATCACGACGTCGGGAGCAACAGCGGTTGCGCAAAATGGCAGCACTCCTGCTTGTGCCGTGATCGGCCATTTCGTGGCGGGGTCCATTTTGCATAATGGAGGCAGCCGTACCCCCAATCATGTGGCTGGGGCAAATGTAGAGACGCCGTTCATGGCATCACCTGATGTAGGACTAGGTGATGGCGCCATCTTTAAAAGCCTACCAGCCCTGCATTCACTGTCTCCCTGCATTCTATAGAAGCTCACTGAAACAACATTTCTGTGCTGTTTCAAAAAGTTAAACCTCAGCAAACCGGCCCACTGGGCATCCTTATCGTGTCAGAGGTCCGAGCAAGGATGGCACCACAATTCAGTGATGTCTCCCTGCTTATTCTCCTCCAGGCTTCAAGGGAAAGGCAGGTCCTCTTGCCCAGCAATGGCCAGAAGAGGTCCTCTCGCCTAACCAAGCAAGCCTGGACAGAGATCGCAGAGGAGGTTAGTAGCCGTGAGTCACGTGACGAAATTGGTTCCACTGTAGGAAGAGGGACTACTACCCCCTGCGTTCAACAAAGGTAAGTGATACGTTCCAAAATTGTTTGCTGTGATCTGGTTGTCACTGCACTGTGCGCCACATGGGTGCCACTGCCATTTCAAAGACAGGGAGGCCATAGTAACTTGATGGCAGACGACTGGCTGAATCAAGTCTCCCTCGTTAATACCTCAGAAAGTTAGACCCATGACAGGTTGAGTCAGTATGCCAAAGTCTCCCCCAGGTGTTGATGAAGTGTCCATGTTAGTAGATGTTGAAGTTTGGCAATGTTCAATATCTGCAATCTTGTTCTTTAAGGAGGAGTGCCCATGACAGGAGGGAGATGGCCAGGACCGGTGACGGAGTGCCCAACCTGTGTCCTTTAACTCAGTCAAAGAGGAGGCACTGCAATTCTCCGGGAGCCGAAGAGGACACGCCATGCCAGACGTGGGCTCGGGGTCCCAGCGCAAGAAAGTGATGAGTGCCTTTCAGATAAAAATGCAATAGACATGGTGAATTAGTTCTGGCATGCTGTCCTTATGGGATATGTGTAGCCTAACCCAGACATATGTTGTTTGCATTGTATCTTGCAGGTCGCTGCTCACAGATCACTGACCCCGAGAAACTGACAACCGCTAAGGACGAGGAGCACTCAGAGCATGCAGCGCCACGCGACTCTCCTGCACTTCCACCAGCGCAGATACTTTCACCTAGCTGAGAATCCGCTCAGCTTTACAACCAGGGTTACAATCTGGTGAGAGCACAACACATGCGCCCAAGCAATGGGCTGAGGCTGAGGCAGCCAAGGCTTCTGACAACTGGAGCACTGTGGATGGCCAGCCCCTGGTTTCAGCAGGACAGAGCACACTGGAGTTGAAGGGACAGATTAAGGCAACATCAGGCGGAGATGCCAGAGGCCATGCATAGCCTTGAGTGGATAGTGGGGGGAGTCCTGCCATGCCATGACTGCTGCCATGTCCCAGGCATATGAGCGCATGGCTTCATCCATCGAGAGGTTTGCAACCCTCTTGGACAGCCACATTCCACAGATGCGCCATGACCTGCAAACCCTCGCCTTGGCTATGAGATCCACTCAGTAGTAGCAGGATGAGAGAAGGACCAGGATTCCGCAGAATGTTCCGACTCCTAGTCCCTCTCCAGTGAGCAGGAAGGCTCCAAGGATCCTTGAGAGGGAGGAGGAGAGGATGTGCTCCACATCTCAGGTCTCCCCTCAGGGCGATTCGAATGTGCACATTGGCTTCTCATCCCCTCCATCAGTGAGCCAAGTTCCACCAACTGCTACGCCTGAGTGTACTCCTGTGCCGTGTAGGAGACCTTCAGGCAGCCAGGGCCTTCCAGGCCTCAGGCACCCACCGAAGTCATCTCAAGCCAAGGGGCATGTTGATCAGCAGCCTGCAGCTGCGCTCACAGGAGATGTACTACTCAGGAGCACAAGCAAACGTATAAAAAAAAGACACCTTCACACACATGGGTATTCACGGGTGAAATAGATATCTCATATTTAACCAACTTATTGGAATTCTTTGAAGAAGTAACAAGTTCTGTGAACAAAGGGGAATCGGTGGATGTATTGTACTGAGATTTCCAGAAGGCATTTGATAAGGTTCCAAATTAAAGGATATTCCAGAAAATAAAAGTTCATGGTGTAGTGGGTAACATTTTGGCATGCACAGAAGATAGGTTAGGTAACAGGAAACAGAGAGTAGGCATAAATGGATCATTTTTTGGTTGACAAGATGTAATGAGTGATGTGCCACAGAGATCAGTGTTGGGGCCTCAATTTTTTACAATTTATATAAATGACTTGGGATGAAGGGGCCGAAGGTATGGTTGCTAAATTTGCTGATGACAAAAGATAGGTAGGAAATTAAGTTGTGAAGAGGACATAAGGAGGCTACAAAGGAATATAGATAAGTTAAGTGGGCAAAGGTCTGGCAAATGGAGTATGTGGGAAAATGTGAAACTGTCCATTTTGGCAGGAAGAATAAAAAAGCTTATTATCTAAACGGTGAGAGATTACAGAGCTCTGAGATACAGAGGAATCTGGGTGTCCTAGTGCATAAATCTCAAAAGGTTAGTATGCATGTACAGCACAGAATTAGGAAGGCGAATAGAATGTTATTGTTTATTGCAAGGAGAATTGAATACAAAAGTGAGGATATGCTTCAGTTGTGCAGGGCATTGGTGCGACCACATCTGGAGTACTATATACAGTATTGGTCTCATAGAAACATAGAAAATAGGAGCAGGAGTAGGCCGTTTGGCCCTTCGAGCCTGCTCTGCCATTCATTATGATCACGGCTGATCATCCAACTCAGTAGCCTGTTCCAGCTTTCGCCCATACCCTTTGATCCCTTTAAACCCAAGAGCTGTATCTAACTCCTTCTTGAAAACATTCTATGTTTTGGTCTCAACTGCATTCTGTGGTAGCGGATTCCACAGGCTCACCACTCTCTGGGTGAAGAAATTTCTCCTCATCTCAGTCCTGAAAGGTTTACCCCATATCCTTAGACTATGACCCCTGGTTCTGGACTCCCCCAACATCGGAAACACCCTTCATGCATCTACCTCGTCAAGTCCTGTTAGAATCTTATAGGTTTCTGTGAAATTCCCCCCACACTCTTCTGAACTCCAGCAAATATCTAACCGACTCAATCTCTCAAAGAACAAAGAACGTGGTCCACGTTGGGACTAACAACATAGGCAAGGCTAGGATGGAGGACCTGTTTGGGGATTATAAAGCACTAGGAACAAAATTAAGGAACAGGTCCTCGAGGGTCATAATCTCCGGATTATTGCCCGAGCCACATGCAAATTGGCTTAGGGATAAGAATATTAGGGAAGTAAACATGTGGCTAAGGGAGTGGTGTGGGAAACAGGGGTTCCATTTCATGGGGCATTGGCATCAGTTTTGGAACCGGGGGGATCTACCGATGGGACGGTCTCCACCTGATCGATCTGGAACCAGTGTTCTAGCGAAACGGATAAATAGGGTGGTCTCTAGGACTTTAAACTAGTGACTCGGGGGGAAGGGAAAAGGAAAACGACAGGGAGTATGATGGTAAATAAAAAGGTAAGCAGCAGGTTAACATGTGTGCAGGAGGGTTTAAGTTCAAGGCAGACTATGAAAGAAGCAGAAAGGAAGGATAACTCAGGAGTTATTATTAGAGATGTTGGAAATCATGAGGGTAAGAAAGCTAGCATAAAGGCACTTTACCTGAATGCTCGTAGCATTCGTAACAAGGTTGATGAGTTAACGGCACAAATCATCGCGAATAAATATGATTTGGTAGCCATTACGGAGACATGGTTACAGGTTGATCACGACTGGGAGTTAAATATCCAGGGGTACCAGACTATTCGGAAGGACAGACAGGAAGGTAAGGGAGGTGGTGTAGCTCTGATATTCAAGGACGACATCAGGGTAGTGCTGAGAAATGATATAGGTTCTATGGAGAATGAGGTTGAATCCATTTGGGTGGAAATTAGAAACTCTAAGAAGAAAAAGTCATTGATAGGCGTAGACTATAGGCCACCAAATAATAACATCACATTGGGGCGGGCAATAAACAAAGAAATAACTAATGCCTGTAAAAATGGTATGGCAATTACCATGGGGGATTTTAATCTACATGTAGATTGGTCGAACCAGCTCAGTCAGGGTAGCCTTGAGGAGGAGTTCGTTGAGTGTATCCGTGATAGTTTTCTTGAACAGTATGTAATGGAACCGACGAGGGAGCAAGCTATCCTAGATCTAGTCCTGTGTAATGAGACAGGAATAATTAATGACCTCAAAGTTAGGGATCCTCTTGAAAGGAGTGATCACTGTATGGTTGAATTTAGAATACAGATGGAGAGTGTGAAGATAAAATCCAATACCAGGGTCCTGCGCTTGAACAAGGGGGACTACAACAGAATGAGGGAGGACTTGGCTAAAGTAGACTGGAAACAAAGATTTTATGGTGGGACAGTTGACGAGCAGTGGAGGACTTTCAAAGCAATTTTTCAAAGTGCTCAGCAAAAGTATATTCCAGTGAAAAGGAAGGACTGGAAGAAAAGGGTAATCTGCCATGGGGGGCTAAGGAAATAAGGGAGGCTATCAAATTGAAAGAGAAGGCATACAAAGTGGCCAAAAGCAGCATGAAACTAGAAGATTGGGAAAACTTTAAAGGTCAACAGAAAGCCACAAAAAGAGCTATAAAGAAAAGTAAGATAGAACATGAGAAAAAACTAGCACAGAATATAAAGACAGATAGCAAAAGTTTCTATAAATATATAAAACGAAAAAGAGTGGCTAAAGTAAATGTTGGTCCTTTAGAGGATGAGAAGGGGAATTTAGTTATGGGATATGATGAAATGGCCGAGACATTGAATAGGTATTTTGTATCGGTCTTCACAGTGGAGGACATTAATAACATGCCAGTAATTGACAAAGAGACGAACGTAGGTGAGGACCTGGAAACAATCATTATTACGGAAGAGGTAGTGTTGGGCAAGCTAAAGGAGCTAAGGATTGATAAGTCTCCTGGCCCTGATGGAACGCATCCCAGGGTACTAAAAGAGATGGCGGGAGAAATAGCAGGTGCACTGCCGGTAATTTTCCAAAATTCGCTGGACTCTGGGGTAGTCCCAGCTGATTGGAAAACAGCAGGTGTGACGCCACTGTTTAAAAAGGGAGGTAGACAAAAGATGGGGAATTATAGACCGGTTAGCTTAACCTCTTTGGTGGGGAAGATGCTTGAGTCTATTATCAAGGAAGAAATAGCAGGGAATCTCGATAGAAATTGTCCCGTTGGGCAGACGCAGCATGGGTTCATGAAGGGCAGGTCATGCTTGACAGATCTTTTGGAATTCTATGATGACATTACGAGCAAGGTGGACAATGGGGACCCAGTGGATGTGGTGTAACTAGATTTCCAAAAGGCCTTCGACAAGGTGCCGCACAAGAGGCTGCTGCATAAGATAAGGATGCATGGCGTTAGGGGTAAAGTATTAGCATGGATAGAGGATTGGTTGACTAACAGGAAGCAGAGAGTGGGGATAAATGAGTGCTATTCTGGTTGGCAGTCACTAGTGGTGTGCCTCAGGGATTGGTGTTGGGACCGCAATTATTTACAATTTATATAGATGATTTGGAGTTGGGGACCACGTGTAGGGTGTCAAAGTTTGCAGATGACACTAAGATGAGTGGCAGAGCAAAGTGTGCAGATGACTATGAAACTTTGCAGAGGAACATAGATACATTGAGTGAGTGGGCAAAGGTCTGGCAGATGGAATACAATGTTAATAAATGTGAAGTCATTCATTTCGGTAGAAGTAACAGTAAAAAGGATTATTACTTGAATGGTAAAAAGTTGCAGCATGCTGCTATGCAGAGGGACCTGGGTGTCCTTGTGCATGAATCGCAGAAGGTTGGTCTGCAGGTTCAGCAAGTAATTAGGAAGGCAAATGAAATTTTGTCCTTCATTGCTAAAGGGATTGAGTTTAAAAGCAGAGAGGTTATGTTGCAGCTGTATAAGGTACCGGTGAGGCCGCACCTGGAGTACTGTGTGCAGTTTTGGTCTCCTTACTTGAGAAAGGATATACTGGCACTGGAGAGGGTGCAGAGGAGGTTCACTAGGTTGATTCCGGAGTTGAGGGGGTTTTCTTATGAGGAGAGACTGAGTAGATTGGGATTATATTCATTGGAGTTCAGAAGAATGAGGGGGGATCTTATAGAAACATATAAAATCATGAAGGGAATAGATAAGATACAAGTAGAGAGGATGTTTCCACTGGCAGGTGAAGCTAGGACAAGAGGGCATAGCCTCAAGATTAGAGGGAGCAGATTTAGGACTGAATTAAGAAGGAACTTCTTCACCCAGAGGGTTGTTAATCTATGGAATTCCTTGCCCAATGAAGTAGTGGACACTTCTTCAGTAAATGTTTTTAAAGCTAAGGTAGATATCTTTTTGAACAATAAGGAATTAAGGGATATGGAGAGAGCTCGGGTAAGTGGATCTGAGTCCACGAAAAGATCAGCCATGATCTTCTTGAATGGCGGAGCAGGCTCGAGGGGCCGGACGGCCTACTCCTGCTCCTAGTTCTTATGACCTTATGATCTACAGCACAGGAACAGGCCATTCGGCCCTCCAAGCCTGCGCCGATCTTGATGCCTGCCTGAACTAAAACCTTCTGTACTTCCGGGGACCGTATCCTTCTATTCCCATCCTATTCATGTATTTGTCAAGATGCCTCTTAAACGTCATTATCGTACCTGCTTCCACCATCTCCCCCAGCAGCAAGTTCCAGCAAGCTCCTCCTATGTCAATCCTGCCATCTCAAGAATCAGTCTGGTAAACCTTCGCTGCACTCCCTCTATAGCAAGAGCATCCTTCCTCAGATAAGGAGACCAATTCTGCACACCATATTCCAGGTGTGGCCTCACCAAGGCCCTGTTTAATTGCAGCAAGACATCCCTGCTTCTGTACTCAAATCCTCTGACTATGAAAGCCAACATACCATTTGCCTTCTTTAATACCATTTTCCTTTTTTAATACCATTTGCCTTTTTTAGTTTTTCAGAACTTATTTAAGGAAGGATGTAAATGCTTTGGAAGCAGTTCAGAGAAGGTTCACTAGACTAATACCTGGAATGGGCGGTTTGTCTTGTCTTATGAGGAAGGGTTGGACAGGCTAGGCTTGCATCCGCTTGAGTTTACAAGAGTAAGAGGTGACTTGATTGAAACATATAATATTTTGAGGGGTCTTGACAGAGTGGATGTGGAAAGGATGTTTCCCCTTGTGGGAGAATCTAGAACTAAGGGTCACTGCTTAAAAATAAAGGGTCACCGATATCAGAAAAAGATAAGGAGAATTTTTTTTCTCTGAGGGTCGTGAGTCTTTGGAACTCTCTTCCTCAAAAGACGGTGGAAGCAGAGCCTTTGAATATTTTTAAGGCAGAGGTAGATAGGTTCTTGATAATCAAGAGGGTGAAAGGTTACTGGGGGTAGGTGGGAATGTGGGGTTGAGGTTACAACCAGAGCAGCCATGATCTTATTGAATGGCAGAGCAGGCTCGAGCGGCCAAATGGCCTACTCCTCATTCGCATGTTCGTAATGTAATTAAAATTTCATTGGTGCAAATCCTCAGTCTTCATTGATGGAAAACCACACTCCACCATGGCAAGTGTGACTACTGCAATCCCCTCAAACACCTGACTACATTAGCAAACTGACCACTGACATCATTAACATGCCAATGAGCATGATAGTTTCATTACTTGAATGATGTCGCATAGGCACTGACTGAATTGGATTTTGTCATTCAGGTTGGAGGGCAAGATAGTGCAGAGGCAGAAAACTTGATACTACATGCATGTGGGTGAGTTTTGGTCAGAAGTATATTTATTGCAAGTCATGGATTTTATAAATGCTCAAATATAAGGCTCTGCCTTGCCTCCTTTGCACGCTGCTCAAGATGTCTGCCCTCCATCACTCTGCTCGGATCTTCCACAGCTGCATAGCGTGCCCTTTTCGTCAGAGGAAGTTTCATATTCCCATGTCTTCCTCTTGCAATGCCTCCCCCCTCTGTAGTGCTATGTTATGTAGAACACAGCAGACCACAATGATGCACTCAACCTTCTGTGAGACATACTGCTGGGCTCCACGAGATCTAACGAGGCAGCGGAATCACATCTTCAGCATACCAATGGCCTGCTCGATGGTTGCTCTGGTGTAGCCATGACAGGTGTTGTAACGCTCTTCCGAATCATTGCTGGGGTCTCTTACAGACATCGGAAGCCGTGCCCTCAATGGGTAGCCATTATCCTTGGGAATCCATCCTGGAACGTAAGCGAGGTGGCGTCGTGAAAAGATGTGGCACTTGGGACTGCCGAAGTATGAAAGTATTAATGAATCGTGGCAGTTTCCCGGGAAGGGGCACACACTTGTAAAAAGCGCTTTCTGTAATCATATAACAAGTTGTACATTAATGGAATGAAAACCCTTCCTGTTGATGAAGGCAGCTGGTTGGTCTGTGGGAGCCTTGATGGCCACATGCGTGTAGTCGATCGTCCCTTGGACCTGTCGGAATCCTGCAAGAGCCCCAAATCCAATGGCCCTCTCAGCCTGACCCTCAGGGTTTGTCCTGTAGTGCACATACGTGCCTGATGTAGGGATGTACTGAGGATTGAGAGATCCCACACGTGCCCCTGATGGATCGATGCAATGATCCAGAGGCATAGGAATTTAGGGCGACAGTAATTCTCAGGGCCATGGGCTTAGGGTGACCACCAAAACCCATTGGTCGCAAATCTTCTTTCAGCAGTGCGCAGAAGCATGTGATGGCCTCTCTTGACAGCCGCAATCTTCTCTAGCAGTTCCGCTCAGATATCTGCAGGTATGTCAGGCGAGTTCTATATACTCACTGCTGTATCTGTGCTCCTCGTTATGTTCTCGGCTGCTGCTGCTCACGTCTGGGAGGCTCCTCTTGTGCTGCAGCTGCCACTTGGACCCGCCTCCAGCAGATTCCCCTCAGTACATCACAGGGATCCAAGAAAAAGGGGGAATCGTACCCATCTCTATTCTCCTTGGAACTTCACCTTCCTTCAAAGGTTAAGTTTACCTACCTGTACCAAGAGATGTTGGAATTTTGGTTACAGGAAGCCTACATTAGCTCCATGGTATGAATTGATGTTGACCCACAACATTTCCAAAAATTGGAGCCATCATGAGCAAACCAACATTTCAGTGCCTTGCACTGGCCCTCCGAATGAAAAGCACCTCTACAATTGCAAAGTTCGCCCAACCCCACCCCACTTTTCAGACAAACCACTTTCAGAGTTCTTCCAATACTCCCCACCCTCACAGACACACCACTTGTAGAGTTCTATCAAACGCCCCACCCCCGCCACAGACAATGCAGTTGCCAAGTTCTTCCAAACCCCCGTCACAGACAATGCGGTTGCCGAGTGCGTCCAACCAACCACTTCCCCTAGATAGCAGCAGTAAAGTAAATTACCCTTTTGAGTCACCGAGGTCTATTGCCTTGGTGCCGCCGCCCAACACAAAATTGCGAATCGCCTTGGCCTCTGTGCTCACTTCTTTGACCAGGAGTCCTCCTCCCAACCAGTAGACCCATTCACCCGCCTGCAGCATTCTCCCTCTACTTGTACCCCTCCCTCTGGCCTCTTACCCGCTCTTGATCTTTTCATTGAAAACTGTCGGCAAGACATCGGCCGTCTCAATTTCTCTGCCCCCCTCACTCATTATAACTTGCCACCCTCCGTTCTCTCAGGTCTAACCCCGCCACTGTCGTCAAACCTGCAGACAAGGATGGTTTTGTTACTGTTTGGCGTACCAACCTCTACCTTGCAGAGGCTCAGCACCAATTCTCAAGACACTTCTTACTTCCCCCTGGACCATGACCCCACCACTGAACATCAAGCTACTGTCCACAGAACTGTCACGGATCTCATCTGCTCTGGAGATCTTTCCTCTACAGCTTCCAACCTCATAGTCCCGCAACTCCGAACAGCCTGCTTCTACCTCCTTCCCAAAATCCACAATCAGGACTGTCCCGGCAGACCCGGCCTGTTCCTGCCTCACTGAACTTATTTCTTCCTATCTTGACTCTATCTTTTCTCCGCTGGTCCAGTCTCTTCCCAGCTACATCCCTGACTCTTCTGACGCCCTACGTCATTTTGACGACTTCCAGTTTCCTGGCCCGAACCGCCTCCTCTTCACTATGGATGTCCAATCGCTCTACACCTCCATCCCCCACCAGGACGCTTTGAGGACTCTCCGTTTCTTCCTTGAACAGAGGCCCAACCAGTCCCCAACCACCACCACCCTCCTCCTCCGCCTGGCTAAACTTGTTCTCACATTGAACAACTTCTCCTTCAACTCTGCTCACTTCCTTCAAGTAAAAGGTGTTGCTATGGGTACCCGCATGGGTCCTAGTTACGCCTGTCTTTTTGTGGGATATGTCAAACGTTCCTTGTTGCAGTCCTACTCAGGCCCCCTCCCCAACTCTTTTTCCGGTACATTGATGACTGTATTGGTGCCGTTTCCTGCTCCCGCCCGGAACTAGAAAACTTTATCAACTTTGCTTCTAATTTCCACCCTTCTCTCACCTTTACATGGTCCATCTCCGACACTTCCCTTCCTCAACTTCTCTGTCTCCATCTTCGGGGATAGGCTGTCTAATATTCATCATAAGGCCACCGACTCCCACAGCTACCTCGATTACACTTCTTCACACCCTGCCTCCAGTAAGGACTCCATTCCATTCTCCCAGTTTCTCCGCCTCCGACGCATCTGCTCTAATGATGCTACCTTCCACAACAGTGCTTCTGATATGTCTTCCTTTTTCCACAACCGAGGATTCCCCCCCCCACCCCCACACTGTGGTTGACAACTATGTCCAGCCCATTTCCCGCACCTCTACCCTCACCCCTTCCCCTCCCTCCCAGAACCGTGACAGGGTTCCCCTTGTCCTCACTTTCCACCCCACCGCCTCCAGATCCAAATGATCATCCTCCGCCACATCCAGCGTGATGCCACTACCAAACGCATTTTCCTCTCCCTTCCCCGTCAGCATTCCAAAGGGATCGTTCCCTCTGCAACACCCTCCTCCACTCCTCCATTACCCCCACGACCTCGTCCCCTTCCCACGGTACCTTCCCCTGCAAATGCAAGAGGTGTAATACTTGCCTATTTACCTCCTCTCTCCTCACTATCCAAGGCCCCAAACACTCCTTTCAGGTGAAGCAGCGATTTACTTGTACTTCTTTCAATTTAGTATACTGTATTCGCTGCTCACAATGTGGTCTCCTCTACATTGGGGAGACCAAACGCAGATTGGGTGACCGCTTTGCGGAACACTTCCACTCAGTCCGTAAGCATGACCCCGAGCTTCCGGTTCCTGGCCATTTCAACAACCCCCCTGCTCTCATGCCCACAACTCTGTCCTGGGATTGCTGCAGTGTTCCAGTGAACATCAACGCAAGCTCAAGGAACAGCATTTCATTTACCTATTAGGCACGCTACAGCCTACCGGACTGAACATTGAATTCAATAATTTCATAGCATGATGGGCCCCCCCCCCCTCCACTTTTATGTTTAGTTTTTTTTTCTTTTTTATTTGTTTATTTTATTTTAGTTTAGTTAGTTTGTTTCTACTGTGCCTACCCACTGTTTCTGTTTTTTTAAAAATCTTTTTAATGTTAGTGCTTGGAGTACTTTGTGCTTTACAGTCAATTCACACCCTCTCTGTACGAACGCTTTGTCTTTGAGCACACCATTAACATACCGTTTGCCTTTGTTCCATGACCTTCTGGTCAGTTATTCTCTGTGACCTTGTCCTATCAACACCTCTTTTATTTTTATTTTATTTTATTTAGAGATACAGCACTGAAACAGGCCCTTCGGCCCACCGAATCTGTGCCGACCAACAACCACCCATTTATACTAACCCTACAGTAATCCCATATTCCCTACCACCTACCTACACTAGGGGCAATTTACAACGGCTAATTTACCTATCACTTGCAAGACTTTGGCTGTGGGAGGAAACCGGAGCACCTGGCAAAAACCCACACGGTCACAGGGAGAACTTGCAAACTCCGCACAGGCAGTACCCAGAATCTAACCCAGGTCCCTGGAAATGTGAGGCTGCGGTGCTAACCACTGTGCCACCCTTCTCTTGCCCCACCCCCTTTAAGCTTTACTTACTTAAAACCTTTTACATTTCTAATATTTGTCAGTTCTGAAGAAGGGTCACTGACCTGAAACGTTAACTCTGCTTCTCTGTCCACAGATGCTGCCAGACCTGCTGAGTATTTCCAGCATTTCTTGTTTTTATTACAAATTTGTGAACACCTGGTAAGATCGCTATTAATTGGATGCTAGAGGGTTTAACATTTGGAAATGCCAATACCATTGCAGCGGTGTGGACGTGCCACCACAGTATTTCGTTGAATCGGAATGCAGCATTATGGCTTCGAGTTCCATGGCAGACGAATCCATGCCAATTCTCCACGCCCCCTACCCCCACTAAAACCCACCTTACAGAGGAGCATAAGATTCTGCCCACAATCTCAAAGAACAATCTCCTAAAATAGTTAATTGCATCCAGCTTCTGTGCTGTTAATGTGGGGTGTGAGGAACACTTAATGAGGAAAGCGTTAACTGAGCTACTAGACTCATAAAGGTGAGCCACAGTTACCTTCATATAGAATAGACTCAAGGGCAATGCTGTGAGGCTCTCTTCAGTCAATCACGTATATAGGGCTGCCTTTTCAGTTAAAGAATAGACTATTTTCCCTATTTTTCCCTCTGCCTAGCGGTAACGTCACTGGACTAGTAACCTAGTACTAGTAGCAGTAAGGCTACTGCTCTGGGGCCTGGGTTTGAATCCCACCATGGCGATGGTGAAATTTGAATTCAATTAATCCGGGAATTAAAAAGCTAGTCTAATGATGACCATGAAACCATTGTCGATTGTTGTAAAAACCCATCTGACTCACTAATGTCCTTTAGAGAAGGAAATCTGCCGTCCTTACCTGGTCTGAATGTCACCTGCATGTGACTCCAGACCCACAGCAACGTGGTTGACTCTTGCCCTCTGAAATGGCCTAGCAAACCACTCAGTTCAAGGGCAATTAGGGATGGGTACATCCCACAAATGAATAAAAAGTCATGTAAACAGAAGGCAACTTTAAGTAGAAAAAATATTGGGAGAACCTACAAACTGACCCAAAAATGTCATTTAAGTTATTAAAGCTATTGTTAATTCTCAAATTACCATCCATCTTGAATTATCTGATTTAATCTATATGGCTTTCAACATGTCCAGTCCACTGTTGATCTTACTCAAGTTACACATCCTTCTTTAGTTGTTATTGCCTTGGATATATATATCTAGAGCCTTAGACAGGGTTTGGCAATGTACAGTTCTAAACAAGTTACCAGTTACGGCACAGTGGCGCAGTGGTTAGCACTGCAGCCTCACAACTCCAGCAACCCGGGTTCAATTCTGGGTACTGCCTGTGTGGAGTTTGCAAGTTCTCCCTGTGTCTGTGTGGGTTATCTCCAGGTGCTCCGGTTTCCTCCCACAAGCCAAAAGACTTGCAGGTTGGTAGGTAAATTGGCCATTATAAATTGCCCCTAGTATAGGTAGGTGGTAGGGAAATATAGGGACAGGTGGGGATGTGGTAGGAATGTAGGATTAGTATAAATGGGCGGTTGATGCTCGGCACAGACTCGGTGGGCCGAAGGGCCTGTTTCAGTGCTGTATCTCTTTAAAAAAAAATATGATGTCCATCAAAGTCATACTTATGGCTATCAAGCTTCCTCCCAAATCACTCACTATCTGTGCTGTTAGTCAATGTCTCATCCTTCAACTCTTTCTCCACCAACCAAAGGGTTCTCCAGGATAGTTTTTTCTTGCCCACTCTATCTTTTCCATGTTAACCACAGCCTCCATTCATCATACCACAGAATTCACTACTTCACTGATTCAACTTTATATCGCCTTCCTTCAGATTGTACATTCTGAACACCATGACTGAAACATATGTTGAACCAGAACCATAGAATTTTATAGCACAGAAGGAGGCCATGAAACCCATAATGCCTGTGCTAGTTCTCTGCTGGATTAACCCAAACTTCCACAGCCCTAATCTCTAATAGCCTGAATCATCCTCTGATTCAAATATTTATCTAATCTCCTTTAAAAGATGCAATGTCACTGTATCAACCATTCGCTGTTCCAAGGCATTCCATGCTGCACCAACCATATTGCAAAAAGAAATTTCTGCCAACCTCTCTCCTCACTCTGTTTGTAATAATTTTAAATTGTTGAGGCACTGACTCCCCAACCAGCAGAAATACTCTTTTCCTAATCATTCTACTAAAACCCTTTAGAATTTTAATAACCTCCATTAAATTACCTTTTAGCCTTCTCTGCTCCAGTGGAAATAATCACAAGTCTATCCTCAATTATGTTCCAATGCCTAGCATCATCCTGGTGAATCGATACTGTGCACTTTCTTTTGACTTTAAGTGTCCTTTCTATACCACCCCCAATGCTCTTCCATGGACAATGAAAATTGTTGTTCCTTTCAATTATTGTCTCCTTCAGAAATGATCATTTAGTCCTCAATATTTCTTCTGATTTCAAGTGGAGTTTCAAGCATCTCTCTGTTGCTAAAGTTACCTCCAAGAAGTTCAGTTTACTCCTGTGTACCGAGCACTTCTACCTCCCTCAACACTTAAATTGCTGTCAAGTCTAAGTCCACCCAATTCTTGTCTGCTGCTTTTATAAAATAGGTAGCTTTAGAAACCACCGCAACCTTCTCTATTCTATCAGTATTCTTTCTTTGATTTGACCCTAAAACAGTGCACCTCAGATATTTTTTCATCTTCCGAAGCTTCAACATCCCATTGCTGGTTCTGGTTCAGCTATCCCTTGACTGCCATCGCTGGTATTGTTCTAAGAGAGGGAGCTAAACAGCAAAGTTTTAAACAGACTATCACTGGTAAAGTTTCACTATGCCATGAAAAGTAGTTCAGTACTCGAGTTTAATCTTTGTAAGTATTGGTCAAATTGAAAACTGCAGTGGACAAAACATATATAAATGCAAAGATCCATATTGTCCATGCATATTCTGCTTTTTAACATAACTCCTAAAGTTCAAAATTTAAATTAGACTGAATACTAAACGTAAAGTGTACATTGTAATATATCCTGGATAAATATTACTCACTCCGGTACATTTTCCATTTCTACTTCTTCTGCCAAGTAATTCAGACACTGCTGCAATTATCTTAATTAGCAGCTACTTGTATTAGCATATATTAATGTTCTGTCTGTAATATATATTTACTGGAAAGGTCTGAAGGAAATGGTAATCTTTACAAATTCTTTACTTTCTTGTGAAAAGAAAAAATGGGGTTGTCCTCTTTAGAGGAGAGAAGGTTGAGAGGAGATTTGATAGAGGTCTTGAAAATCATGAGGGGAATATATAGAGTAGATAGAGAGAAACTATTTCCATTGGTAAAAGGATCAAGAACCAGAAGACACAAATTTAAAGTTACTGGCAAAAGAAACAAAGGCAACATGAGCAAGAACTTTTTTACATGGTGAGTAGTTATGATCTGGAATACACTGGCTAAAAGGGTAGTGGAGGAAGATTGAATCGTGGCGTTCAAAAGGGAATTGGATAAGCGCCTGAAGGGAAAATATTTGCAGGGCTATGGGGAAATAGCCGGGAAGTGGGACTAGCTAAATTACTCTTGTAGAGAGCCAGCATGGGCTCAACAGGCTGAATGGCCTTCTGTGCTGTAACAAATCTATGATTCTATAATTCAATTTGAAAGAGGATAAGTATTGTATCAAATTCTTCAATATGCAGTACAATAAAGATCAATTCTTTCATTGGCAAGCTTGACTTAATTTAATCAGGATTTGACTATACGTGGAAGACTTAAAAGGCTGACTTCAAATATTGTAGTGATTACTGCACAACTGTAAACATGTAATTACTTCAATCTCTAGGACTATAATAGTCTAGCATGCATATAAATATAACAAAAAAAATTTCAAGCTCATTTATAGAAAAACTAAACAATGCTCTTTGATGTCAAACATTTCTCTAGCTCTACTTTGAATTATTCAACATAGAAAACTTGCAGAAACCCAGACTTCATTTGAACACTACACAACAGTGAAGTTTGTATGTTGAGAATTGAGATACACCATTGGTTTTCAAGAGTTAACAAAAAACAAAAATTTCCAATTCACCTCCACATAAAATAATGTAATCCCTGACTTTCTGGCTTTAGGGAAACAAACACTCTGCATGCTCAGAGTAAAACATGACAAGAGCAACTGTTTAGTCACATGACAACAATGCTGTAATTTTGAGACCGTTGTAAAATCACACTATACAGCAAGTACAACTTGTTGCTACGACTATTTTTATCATTTGAGATTGCAGACATTTTACTCACTATTTTCTAACCCAAGAAGCATACCCTTGAGAAAAGCAGAAAATTACATTACAGGAAATCAGAGGAAAAACAGACTAGAAGGTCAAAAGAATTTGTTTAAACAACTGGGAGAAAAGGTAAACCATAGACTGCACTGCAGCATAAAAAAAACTGACTCAGTGAAAGATGTTACCACATGGCATGAAGGCTGAAATAACCCAGCACATGGCAAACGGTTCCCTGAAACACCATTCATTTGATTTGTTTCCATTACACCAGCCTGACGTCATGTCAATTGTCTGAGTTTAGTTTAGACTGGATTGTGGCCAGTAATTTAATGTTTGTGCAATCCCCTGCAATAGCAATTATCTAGGATCACCTAGGTAGTACCATCACTATCCCTCAGATATACTGTTAAGTGTTATTGGGATCGATAGATGCTCTTTTTTTCCCAGAAGCACCTCTATCTCTCTCTATAACCATACTCAGGAACATCACTTTCTCTCACTGACTTTTGTCACCAGCTCTGAACAGCTTTATCCCTCTGCTCCTCTTGCCCTTCTTGTTCAAGCAATTAAGAGGATTATTCCTATTGGAAGATGCTACAACTAAATGTGCTTTGACTGCTAGATCCAATTGGTAACTGCCCCATCAGTTTGATACTGGATGGACACGAACCATGCTGCGACATGGAGCTACCCCAATAATTACACAGCAAGGTGTGCGGGATCTGCTGCTCCCTCCTGCATTACAACAATCACAAACCGTCATTCTCACTTTTTCTTCCCTCCAAGAACAAGATACAAATACATTTGAACACTTCAAAACTTACCCCAACCTCAGAAAACCAAAATTGTACCCATCACAATGGTTGCCTCCCCGTCTCACTGTAACCTGCACTTCTGCAACATTTCTGACTATTAAATGAATCCTGGCCTTATCTTTCTTTCTCATGCAATAAAAAGTTTGCAAGTTAACTTGCACATTACTCCCCAGACAATTCTGGCCTCTTCCACATACCCAATTTTAATCACTCCACGACGGTTGACCTACATGGTTCCTGGTTAAGCAATGCCTCAATTTTAAAATTCTCATAATTGTTTCCAAATCGTTCCATGACCTTGGCACTCCCTATCTCTGTAATCTACTCCAGCCCTACACCCTCCAAAATATCTACGCTCTGGCTCATCCTCAATTTTAATTACACCACCAGTGCTGGCCATGCCTTCAGCTGCAAAGGCCCTAAGCTCTGGAATTCCTTCACTAAATCCCTCAACCTCACTACCTCCCTTTCCTCCTTTAAGACACTCCTCAAACCTACCTCTGAGGCCAAATGCCAAATTTTGTTTGATAACGCTCCTGTGAAGCACCTTGGAACAGTTCACTATGCAAAAAGCACTTTATCAATCCAAGTAATTATTGCCTTTCCCTCTATTCATAGAGTCAGAGTCATATAGCACAGGAACAGGCCCTTCAGCCCATCGTGTCTGTGCCAGCCATCAAGCACCTAACTATTCTAATCCCATTTTCCAGCACTTGTCCCATAGCCTTGTATGCTATGGCGTTTCAAGTGTTCATTTAAATACTTCTTAAATGTTATGAGGGTTCCTTCCTCTACCACCTCTTCAGGCAGTGTGTTCCAGATTCCAACCACCCTCTGAGTGAAAAATGTTTTCCTCAAATCCCTTCTAAACCTCCTGCCCCTTACCTTAAATCTATGCCCCCTGGTTATTGACCCCTCCGCTAAGGGAAAAAGTTTCTTCCTATCTAACCTATTAATACCCCTCAATTTTGTATACCTCAATCAAGTCCCCCTTCAGCCTTCTCTGCTCGAAGGAAAACAACCCTAGCCTATCCAGTCTCTCTTCATAGCTGAAATGCTCCAGCCCAGGCAACATCCTGGTGAATCTCCTCTGCACCCTCTCAAGGGCAATCACATCCTTCCTATAGTGTGGTGCCCAGAACTGTACACAGTACTCCAGCTGTGGCCTAACTAGCATTTTATACAGCTCCATCATAACCTCCCTGGTCTTATATTCTATGCCTCAGCTATTAAAGGCAAGTATCCCATATACCTTCCTAACCACCTTATCTACCTGTGCTGCAGCCTTCAGTGGTCTATGAACAAGTAAACCAAGGTCCCTCTGATCTTCTGTACTTCCTAGGGTCCTACCATCCATTGTATGTATATTCCCTTGCCTTGTTAGTCCTCCCAAAATGCATCACCTCACACTTCTCAGGATTAAATTCCATTTGCCACTGCTCTGCCCATCTTACCAGCCCATCTATATCGTCCTGTAATCTAAGGATTTCCTCCTCACTATTTATGACACGACCAATTTTCATGTCATCTGCAAACTTACTGATCACACCTCCTATATTAACGTCTAACTCATTAATGTACACCACAAACAGCAAGGGTCCCAGCACCGATCCCTGCGGGACACCACTGGTCACAGGCTTCCACTTGCAAAAATAACCCTCGACCTCTGCCTCCTGCCACTAAGCCAATTTTGGATCCAATTTGCCAAATTGCCCTGGATCCCATGGGCTCTTACTTTCTTAACCAATCTCCCATGCAGGACCATATCAAAAGCCTTAATGAAGTCCATGTAGACTACATCAACTGCTTTACCCTCATCTACACATCTGGTCACCTCCTCAAAAAATTTATTCAAGTTTGTTAGACATGATCTCCCCCTGACAAAGCAATGCTGACTATCCCTGATTAATCCCTGCCTCTCCAAGTGGAGATTAATCTTGTCCCTCAGAATTTTTTCTAATAGTTTCCCTACCACTGATGTTAGACTCACCAGCCTGTAATTACCTGGTTTATCCTTGCTACCCTTCTTGAATTATGGTACCACATTCACTGTCCTCCAATCCTCTGGTACCTCTCCTGTGGCCAGAGAGGACTTGAAAATCCCCTGCTACCTCCTCCCTTGCCTCACATAACAGCCAGGATTACATCGCATCTGGGCCTGGGGATTTATCCACTTTTAAGCCCGCTAAAACAGCTAATACTTCCTTTCAATGCTAATATGCTCAAGTATATCACGATCCCCCTCCCTGATCGCTACACCTACATTGTCCTTTTCCACAGTGAACACAGATGAAAAGTAATCATTTAAAACCTCATTTATGTCCTCCAGCTCCACACACAGTTTGCCACTTTGGCCCCTAATGGGCCCTATTCTTTCCCTGGTTATCCACTTGCCCTTAATATACTTGTAAAATGCCTCAGGATTTTCCTTTATCTTGCCCACCAGTGTTTTTCATGTCCCCCCCTTCACTCTCCTAATTACTTTTTTAAGTACCCCCCCCCTACACTTTCTGTACTCCTCTTGGGCCTCCATTGTTTTCAGTGCTCTGAATCTGCCAAAAGCAGGGGAGGTGGTGGGGTAGTGCTTTTGTTACTGGAATAACCCAGAGACCCAGGCTATTGCTCTGGGGACATGGGTTCAAATCCCACCAGAGCAGAAGGTGGAATTTGAATTCAATTAATAAATCTGGAATTAAAAAGCTAGTCTAATGATGACCATGAAACCATTGTCGATTGCTGTAAAAACCCATCTGGTTCACTAACGTCCTTTACGAAGTCAATAAAAAGGAATGAAACCGGACAGACCACCCGGCATCGACCTAGTCATCGGAAACGGCAAACTCAGCCCCGTTGACCCTGCAAAGTCCTCCTTACTAATATCTGGGGGCTTGTGCCAAAGTTCGGAGAGCTGTCCCATAGACCAGTCAAGCAACAGCCTGACATAGACATACTCATGGAATCATACCTGACAATGTCCCAGACACTGCCATCACCATCCCCGGGTATGTCCAGTTCCACCGGCAGGACAGACCCAGCAGAGTTGGCGGCACAGTGGTATACAGTAGGGAGGGAGTTGCCCTGGGAGTACTCAACATCGACTCTGAACCCCATGAGGTCTCATGGCATCAGATCAAACATGGATAAGGTAACCTCCTGCTGATTACCACCTACCGCCCTCCCTCAGCTGATGAGTCAGTACTCCTCCATGTTGAACAGCACTTGGACGAAGCACTGAGGGTGGAAAAGGCACAGAATGTACTCTGGAGGGGGGACTTCAATGTCCATCACCAAGAGTGCCTCGGGCGCACCACTACTGTCAGAGCTGGCCGAGTCATAGAACATAGAACATACAGCACAGAACAGGCCCTTCGGCCCACAATGTTGTGCCGATCCTTTGTCCTCTGTCAAGGACAATTTAATCTATACCCCATCTATCCTAAAAGATATATCTGCTAGACTGGGTATGCGGCAGGTGGTGAGGGAACCAACCAGACGGGAAAACATACTTGACCTCGTCCTCACCAATCTGCCTGCCGCAGATGCATCTGCCCATGACAGTATTGGTAGGAGTGACCACCGCACAGTCGTTGTGGAGATGAAGTCCCATCTTCACATTGAGGATACCCTCCTTCGTGTTGTGTGGCATGACCACCATGCCAAATGGGATAGATTTCGAACAGATCAGATCGAGCAATGCAAAACTGGGCATCCATGAGGCGCTGTGGGCCATCAGCAGCAGCAGAATTGCACTCAACCACAATCTGTAACCTCATGGCCCCGCATATCCCCCACTCTACCATTACCATCAAGCCAGGAGACCAACCCTGGTTCAATGAAGAGTGCAGGAGGGCATGCCAGGAGCAGACAAGTGGAGAGCATTCCATCACACTCCTGACTTGTGCCTTGTAGATGGTGGACAGGCTTTGGGGAGTCAGGAGGCGAGTTACTCACTACAGGATTCCTAGTCTCTGACATGCTCTTGTAGCCACGGTATTTATATGGCTACTCCAGTTCAGTTTCTGGTCAATGGTAGCCCCTAGGATGTTGATAGTGGAGGATTCAGTGATGGTAATGCCATTGAATGACAAGGGGAGATGGTTAGATTCTCTCTTGTTGGAGATAGTCATTGCCTGGCACTTGTGTGGTGTGAATGTTACTTGCTACTTATCAGCCCAAGCTTGGATATTGTCCAGATCTTGCTGCATTTCTACACGGAGTGCTTCAGTATCTGAGGAGTCACGAATGGTGCCGAACATTGTGCAATCATCAGCGAACATCCCCACTTCTGACCTTATGATTGAAGGAAGGTCATTGATGAAGCAGCTGAAGATGGTTGGGCCTAGGACACTACCCTGAGGAACTCCTGCAGTGATATCCTGGAGCTCAAATGATTGACCTTCAACAACCACAACCATCTTCCTTTGCGCTAAGTATGACTCCAGCCAGCGGAGGGTTTTCCCCCTGATTCCCATTGACCTCAGTTTTGCTTGGGCTCCTTGATGCCATACTTGGTCAAATGCTGCCTTGATGTCAAGGGCAGTCACTCTCACCTCACCTCTTGAGTTCCGCTCTTTTGTCCATGTTTGAACCAAGGCTGTAATGAGGTCAGGAGCTGAGTGGCCCTGGCGGAACCCAACCTGAGCGCCACCGAGCTGGTTATTGCTAAGCAAGTACTGCTTGATGGCACTGTTGATGACACCATGCATCACTTTACTGATGATTGAGAGTAGGTTGATGGGGCAGTAATTGGCCAGATTGGACTTGTCCTGCTTTTTGTGTACAGGACGTACCTGAGCAATTTTCCACATTGCACGGTAGATGCCAGAGTTGTAGCTGTACTGGAACAGCTTGGTTAGCGGCGTGGCAAGTTCTGGAGCACAGGTCTTCAGTGCTATTGCCAGAGTATTGTAAGGGCCCATAGCCTTTACAGTATCCAGTGCCTTCAGTCGTTTCTTGATATCACGCGGAGTGAATCGAATTGGCTGAAGTCTGGGATCTGTGATGCTGGGGACTTCAGGAGGAGGCCGAGATGGATCATCAACTCGGCACTTCCGGCTGAAAATTGTTGCAAGTGCTTCAGCCTTATCTTTCGCACTGATGTGCTGGGATCCCCCATCATTGAGGATGAGGATATTCATGGAACCACCTCCTCCAGTTAGTTGTTTAATTGTCCACCACCATTCATGACTGGATGTGGCAGGAATGCAATGCTTAGATCTGGTCTGTTGGTTATGGGATTGCTTAGCTCTTGTCTATCGCATGCTGCTTCCGCTATTTTGCATGCAAGTAGTCCTGCCTTGTAGCTTCACAAGGTTGACACCTCATTTTGAGGTATGCCTGGTGCTGCTCCTGGCATGCACTCCTGCATGTTTCATTGAACCAGGGTTGGTCCCCCAACTTGATGGTAATGGTAGAGTGGGGGATATGCCGGGCCATGAGGTTACAGATTGTGGTGGTGCACAATTCTGCTGCTGCTGATGGCCCACAGCACCTCATGGATGCCCAGTTTTGCATTGGTAGATCTGTTCAAAATCTATCCCATTTAGCACAATGGTAGTGCCACACAACACGATGCAGGGTATACGCAATGTGAAGATGAGACTTTGTCTCCACTCCGAATGTGCAGTGGTAACTCCTACCAATACTGGCATGGACAGATGCATCTGCGGCAGGCAGACTGGTGAGGATGTATATTTTGCCCGAAACGTTAACTCTGCTTCTTTTCACAGATGCTGCAAGACCTGCTGAGTGGTTCCAGCATTTCTTGTTTTTATTTCAGATTTCCAGCATCCGCAGTATTTTGCTTTTATTATCCTGCAATAATGTCCTGGGGCTGAGATGATTGGCCTCCAAAAAACATGAACTCTTGTTTTGTGTTAGCTATGACTCCAACTAGAGGGGAGCTTTCCCCCGATTCCCACTGACTTCAATTTTATTCGGGCTCCTTGATGCCATACTTGGTCAAATGTTGCCTTGATGTCAAGGGCAATTACTCTCAACTCACCTCTGGAATTCAGCTGTTTTGGCCATGTTTGAGTCAAGGCTGGAATGAGGTCTGGAGCTGAGTGGCCCTGGTGGAACCCAAACTGAGCATCGGTGAGCTCAATAGAGCGTTGCTAAATAAGTGCCACTTGATTGAAGGTGTTACCGACACCTTCAATCAGTTTGTTGATGATTGAGAGTAGACGGATGGGAAGGTAATTGAGCAGATTGGATTTGTGGACAGGGCATACCTGGCCAATTTTTCACAGTCAGGTGGATGCCAGTGTTGTAGTTTTACTCGAACAGCTTGGCTAAGGGCGCGGCCAGTTCTGGAGAACAATTCTTTAGTACAATAGCCGGGATGTTGTCAGGACCAAAACCTTTGCTGTATTCAGTGCCTTCAGCCGTTTCTTTTTATCACATGGAGTGAATCGAACTGGCTGAATACTGGCATAGATGATGGTGGGGACCTCAGGCGGAGGCCGAGATGGTCCATCCACTCGGCACTTCTGGCTGAAGATGATTTTGAGTGTTTCAGTCTTGTCCTTTACACTCAGTGCTGGGCTCCCCCATCATTCTTGACAGGGAGCTTCATGGAGCCTCCTTCTCCCTTTAGTTGTTTAGTTCTCCACCATTCACGACTGGATGTGGCAGGATTGCAGAGCTCTGATCTGATCCACTGGTTGTAGGATGGCTTAGCTCTACATAGAGTATGCTGATTCTGTTGTTTAGCATGCATATCATCCTGTGTTGTAGCTTCACCAGGTTCGCATCTCAGCTTGGTGCTGCTCCTGCATGCTTACCTACCCTCTTCACTTAACCAGGGTTGGTCCCCTGGCTTGATGGCAATGGTAGAATGTGGGATATGCCAGGCCATGAGGTTACAGATTGTGGTTGAATACAGTTCTGCTGCTGCCTCATGGATGCCCAGTTTTGAGTTGCTAGATCTGTTCTGAATCTGTCCCATTTAGCATCGTGGCAGTGCCACACAATATGATGGAGCATGTCCTCAGCGTGAAAACAGACTTAGTCTCAATTAGGACTGTGCGGTGGTCATTCCTACCAATACTGTCATGGACAGATGTATCTCTAACAGGTAGACTGATGAGGATGAGGTCAAGTAGGTTTTTCCTTCTTGTCGGTTTTCTCACCACCTGCCGAAAGCCCGGTCTGGCAGATATTTCCTTCAGGACTCAGCCAGCTCAGTCAGTAGCAGTGCTACCGAGCCAATCTTGATGATGGACATTGAAGCCCCCCACCCAGAGTACATTCTGTGCCCTTGCTACCCTCAGTACTTCTTCTAAGCGGTGTTCAACATCAACTGAGAAAGGACAGTAGGTAGTAATTAGCAGGAGGTTTCCTTGCCCATGTTTGATCTGATGCTCTGAAACTTCATGGAGTCCGAAGTCAACGTTGAGGAGTCCCAGGGTCACTCCCTTCCGACTGTATACCACTGTGCTGCCATCTCAAGGATAGTGATGCAGGAGTCTGGGACATTCATTGTAAGGTATGATTCAGTGAGAATGACTGTGTCTTGCTGTTGCTTGATTGGTCTGTGGGGCAGCTCTCCCAATTTTGACACAAGTTCCCAGATGTTAGTGAGGAGAACGTTGCAGGGTTGACTGGGCAGGATGTGTAGTTTCCTGTGCTGAGGTCAATGCTGGGTGGTCCGTCTGGTTTTATTCTTCTTGCACTTTTCTGTAGTGGTTTTGATGCAACTGAGTGGCTTGCTAGGCCATTTCAGAGGGTAGTTAAGAGTCAGCCACACTGCCGTAGGTCTAGAGTCACACGTAGGTAAGACTGGGAAAGGACAGCAGATTTCCACCCCGAATGCAGATGGCTTTTTTACGACAATTCAATTCAGTAGTTTCATGATCATTATTCACGAGACCAGCATTTTATTCCAGCTGCAGTGGTGGGATGTGAACTCATGTCTCCGGAGCGTTAGTCCAGGCCTCTGAATTACTAGTCCAGTAACATTACCACTATGCTACCATCCCTGTAATGTGAAATTAATCTTACTGCTGAACATTTAAGGTGATAGCGGCCTGGAGTTTCCACTCGGTTGCGCTGGCTTTTTTTTGCACAATTCCCGATAGTGGTCTAACTGGCGCAAAAAATTGCAGAATTTTAATCACAAATTGCATTCAGCACAAGCTGAGTTTGACAATCTTTTGTGCTAGTTTTAAAAACTTTGTGCTAGAACAGGCCCCACCCACAAAACTAGCTGCGTCTCCAGCGTGAATTAAGTGCCACTGGGAGCTTCCATTAATGGTGCTTGTTTGCAGGCCTTCGAGGAGACTCAAAAAATTAAGCTGGATCATTTGGTCTAAGGACATTAACAGGTGTGTTTTGAAAAGTTTTTTTTAAAAATTGACTAAGTAAACGGCTAGTGTAACTAGAAAATAGTTCTGTATTTTTTTTTAGATACTCATTTTCAGGAATTTAAAATCGAGTTACTCACAGGTGGTGGATCAACTGATTTAAAATGCTTACATGTTGCAATAGAACCACTTTCAACTGTATTAATCAAACATTACCAATTTAGCATTCCTGAATATATCAAGGGATATTCTATAAAGTAAAACTTAGAAAGAGTTCTAAAACACTGCTCATTGGACTGGTTCATGGCAAATTTTACATTTGGCAATATGCAAATCAATGAGTGGAAATTTGGAAAAGTACTTGTCAGAACGGGTGCAATTTGCGCTGGAACTGCCAATTGTGTACAAAGTGACAACTCTACTCCAGTATGTTAAATCAGTAAACCTAATTAAATTATATTTACCAGGTTAGTGAACAATTATCTCACTATCAAAGAAAACACACAAGGAACTCACACACTTGCAGAGGCTAATGCCACAGCAGTTGTGAATCTCCAAACGTTGACCAAAACAAGTTCTGCATATCAATAAGGTATACTCATTTGCAAAACTAAACAAATAAAAATTGAAGGGAATACATTGTGCATAAGAGCAATCATTCTGCTGAGTAATATTATGAAAATATTAGAATTCCAGTCAACATTTCAAAAAAAACTTTGTAAATCTTTGTATTCATTCTTTCAGAAAATTACTTCTTGAATTTTACATGAATAGAATTAGATTCGATACAAAATGTGTAATTGTCTTTGGTAAAATCTGATCATGGATTGACTTCATTTAATTTGCTGAGCATTCAAGATGAAGAGGGAATGTTTTCGGCTAGCAGCAGAATTATATAAAATGACATTAAAACTTTTCATAATTCATAATATAAAATTCCCAAATTATCCGAAGTTATATGAATTCTGAGGTTTTGTGTTGAAAAGAAAATTGGAACAGTTGAATAAACCTTCTGAAAAGCACTCAAATAATTAAACTGCAGATTGTGCTGTGCAGACCAGGAAGGCACTTGGCTAAAAAAGCAAATAATTGCAGATGCTGGAAATCTGAAAATAAAACAGTAAGTGCTGGAAATACTCAGCAGGTCTGGCAGCATCTGTGTAGAGGAGAGTTAACGTTTCAGGTCTGTGACCTTGCCAGTTCTGATGAAAGGTCACTGATCTGAAACATTAACTCTGCTTCTCTCTCCACAGATGCCAGACCTGCTAAATATTTCCAGCAATTTCTGTTTGCATCAACTATCTCACTAGCCACTGATTTTAGGACCCTAGGAAAGTCCATCAGGACCTGGGAACTTGTCAGCCCGCAGCTCCAACAATTTGTTCAGTACCACTTCCCTGGTGATTGTAATTTTCTCGATTTCCTCCCTCCCATTTCCTGATTTACAGCTATTTCTGGGATGTTACTTGTATCCTGTACACTGAAGACCAATGTAAAATACCTGTTCAATTTATCTGCCATCTCCTTATTTTCCCTTATTAATTCCCCAGACTTACTTTCTAAAGGAAGTGTAGCACAGCAGAGCTGAGAAACAGAATATGTAAGGCATGCTGACCTTAATTGTAAAGATAAAATAATAGACCAGAAAAGTTGTAATGGAGTAAGTGATTTAATGCTAACAGAAAAAGGATCACCTATCAAACAGCAAGCCTTCAATATCCTACCCAGTACAGGAATTGCAAGAAGAAGCTCCCTAGAAAGAGAACATCACTCATGCTTTAGACGTGTGGTACGGTCACGTGGTGAGACATGCGTGGTTCCCACTGTTCAATTCCCCACCTGACTGCAGCAAGTGTATTTTTATTGGAGTTTATCCCCTTGGTGTTTTACTTTTCAAATAAACAGACAGCGGCAGGTTTTCTTGTAGGTTTTAAAAAGCAAGAAAACAACTGCTTATTGATCAATACGCTCATCTCAAAATTGTCACAACCGCATCCACTCACGCATTCACACACACACACGAGACAGATAGAGAAGGGAAAAAGGAAGATGATTTTTCGTGGGTGGAGGTCACAGTAAACCTGTTGGATTTTCTTGGAAATTAAGTCCTCGATGGGTGCAGGCCTAAGATGATTGTAGATTTCTCTCTTTATTGAAGTTCAGTTGAAAACGGTGGGTCACATCTAGTTCTCACTGCTGTATAATGTAGATGTAGGATTCTGCAGCAGGGCACGTGCCTTCTAGCTTCGCTGGAACACAAGTTGTTAGGATATTGCTTCTCTCTTCCTTTTTTTTAAGGTAAAACTGTGTCACCTCTCACATCCTGGTAGGATCATTACTTCCCCAGAGTGATTACACAATGGCCCAGGACATGGCTACGTCACACCTTCTTTGTTTCAGAAGACAACATTCAATTCTGGAATGTTTTTAGGATGGGGTGCAATTAACACCTCTTAGCTTTGAAGATTTGTCCTTTGTCTTCGTCAGTCAGCTTGAATACACAAAAGGCCAATCCCTTTTTCTTCGGTGGCCATTTTGGACCATTGTTCACTTTTTAAAAATAAAGGTTTATTTTTTAAAAGACGAAGTCAGTTTTTCATAGTTCTTCAGAGTTAGTCCATAATTTGTATCATCGCACTTCCGTTCTGCATGACACGTGATATAAAGGGTTAAAACTAATTGAGACAAAAAGTAGTTTGATAGCATGAGAAAACCAAGGTCATCGAGTCGTACAGCACAGAAACAGGCCCTTCGGCCCACCGCGTTCAAGCCGACCATAATGCCTATCTATACTAATCCCACCTGCCTGCATTAATTCCATATCCCTCTATGCCTTGCTCATTCAAGTACCTGTCCAGATGCCTCTTAAATGTTGCTACTGTTCCTGCCTCCACCACCTCCTCAGGCAGCTCATTCCAGATACCCACTATTCCTTGTGTGAAAAATTTACCCCTTTGATCCCCTTTAAACCTCCTCCCTCTCACCTTAAATCTATGTCCTGTAGTTTTAGTTACCTCTACCATGGGAAACAGACTCTGGCCATCTACCCTATCTATGCCTCTCATAATTTTATATACCTCTATCATGTCCCCTCTCAGCCTCCTTTGCTCCAGGGTAAACAGACCCAGCCTATCCAATCTCTCTTTATAACTCAAGCCCTACAAACCAGGCAACATCCTTGTGAATCTTTTCTGTACAACTGTAACATGACGTCCCAATCCTTGTACTCAATGCCTCGGCCAATGAAGGCAAGCATGCCATATGCCTTCTTCACCACCCTATCTACCTGTGTGGCCACTTTCAGGGAACTATGTACTTGCACCCCAAGGTGTCTCTGCTCAACAACACTACCCAGGGCCCTGCCATGCACTGTATATGCCCTGCTCTGGTTTAACTTCCCAAAATGCATCACTTCACACTTGTCTGCGTTAAATTTCATTTGCCAATCCCTAGCCCACTTTTCCAGTTTATCTATATCTTGTAACCTTAGACAACCTTCTTCACTGTCCACTATACCACAAATTTTGGTGTCATCTGCAAACTTACTAATCATGCCCTCTACATTCACATCCAAGTCATTAATATATATGACAAAAGGTCTTAGAAGGTGGCTCTCAAAAATGGACCTGATGTAAGATTTCATTCAAAAAGCAGTAGATAGTGAGTCCAAAAGTTTTAATAAAGCCAGGACAACTAGGTGCGGAACAATATAAGAGGAAAGGTAATAGCCAGAAACTTAAACTTGCAAGAGATATAAGAAACTATTTCTTTGAAGAATTGAAAGAAAATTGAATTTTCATGGTCCTGGGAAAGGGATAGAGGAAATAAAGTGTCGTAAAGCAGGCAGTGCAATGCAATTGAATTAGTAACACATCTATTGCAATGGTAACTCAGAATGTCACCAATAAGGATGCTGCAATCAAGGACATGCAGTGAATTGGATTACAATGTTGTCTTGTTTTAAGCAACATCAATACTCCATCCAATAATGCATTTGTATGTTGGGAGTCATATCTCCTTTCTTTCTCCTTTCACACACAATGCAGTGGAAGCATTATCAAGTTTAACTGGAGTTGATAGCCTTAAATCACACTCAGCAAGTGTGGTGCACAACTGGCAAAACTGAAGCACAGTCATCTGCATATTGACTCCTTCTAGAAGCATCAACACTGGGGCTAAGTCAATTGGGAGAACATAAAATGGATGCTATTGAAGTTTTTCTCTGAAACATGTTAATAGCTTTCAAGCTGAAATTAGCCTCGAGGTTTTACAAAGACTTTAGTGAGAACTACCTTGAAGGTAACTGGTCTTATGACAGAAAATCCTGCTTCACTATTTAAGCTTTAAATATGGCAAAAATTAACACTGTACTCAGTTTTTGATATTTGTCACATTATGAAGTGTCATGGCAGTAGATATTGATAATTGATTTTAAAGTCTTGTGTTGTAATTCTTTGACAAATATTCAAGCACAATATGAAATACATCACTTGGACAACCCTCGCAGAATTTCATTGATCCAATGCAGCAAAAGTTTGCTAGATTGGTCCCTGGGAAGAGGGGGTTGTCCTATTATGACAGACTAAGTAAATTGGGCCTGTATTCTCTGTAGTTTAGAAGAATGAAAGGTGATCTCATTGAAACATATAAGATTCTAAAAGGGTTGGATAGGGTAGACACTGAAGAGATTATTTCCACTGGTTGGGGAATCTAAAACACGGGGGCACAGTTTCAAGATAAGGGGCCCATCATTTAGGAGTAAGATGAGGAGAAATTACTTTACTCAAAGAGTTGTGAATCTTTGGAATTCTCTACCCTAGAGGGTTGTGGATCGCCATCGTTGAATACATTTAAGGCTGGATAGACAGTTTTTTGGTCTCTCAAGATATCAAGGGGTGTGGCGAGTGGACGGGAAAGTGGAGTTGAATCCAAAGATTAGCCTTGATCGTTTTGAATGGCAGAGCAGGCTCGATGGGTCTATCCCACTCCTATTTCTTGTGATCCCACCATCGGATATCAATTCATCATTTCCAAGACTGTCACTGAATTCATCTGCTCTGGAGATCTTCCCTCCATGGCCTACAACTTCATAATCCACCAACCCTGCAGAACCCACTTCTACCTCCTTCCCAAGATCCACAAACAGGACTGCCCTGGTAGATCCATCACTTCAGCCTGTTCTTGCTCCACAGTGGGCCCTGTAAAACCCCTAATTCCTTTCTCCCAGTTTCTCTGTTTCTGTCACATCTGTTCTGGTGAAATCATCTTCCAAATTAGTGCTTCCAATACATCTACCCTTTTCCTCAACCGAGGATTCCACACCATGCCCGATACTTTTCCCACACTTTTGCTCTCAACCCTTCCCCTCGCGCCCAGAACCGTGATAGGGTTCCCCTTGTCCTCGTTTCCACCCCACCAGCCTCCATATTCAATGGATCGTCCTGTGCCATTTCTGACACCACCAGGAGATGCAACGCATGCCCTTTTACCTTCTCTCTTCCCACGGTCCAAGGACCCAAACACTCCTTCCAGATAAAACAGCAATTTACTTGCACTTCTTTCAATTCAACATATTATATTCGCTGCTCACCATGCAGTCGCCTCTACATTGGGGAAATCCAAACGCAGATTAAGTAACCACTTTGCGAAACACTTCCGTTCAGCCTGCAAGAGTGACCCTGAACTTCCAGTTGCCTGTCATCCTAATTATACCCCCCACTCTCACCTCTGTATCCTCAGCCTCCTACACTTTTCCAAAGAAGTTCAACATAAGCTCAACGAACAGTCCCTCATCTTTCAATTAGGCACTTTCTAGCCTTCCGGACTCAACAATGAGTTTAACAATTTCAGATCATAACATCTATCCCCATTTTTTCGGACAGCAGCTGACAGTGATGATTCTGTTATTCCCATTGACACCTGCTCTAGATCCATTTTTTTGTTTCTTTCCCATTACCATTTCCTTTTGCCTTGCACCATCATCCCTCTTGGCATTTAACCTTTCCTGCCTAACAACCTATCATACACCTTCCCTTTTGTTGCTTTCTTCTCCCAACCCAACCCTTTCCCTTCCGCATACATGTTACCCGTTACATCTCTAACTTTTTCCAGTTCTGATGAAATGTCACTGACCTGACACATTGGAGGGAATTTTATGCTCTCCCCTATGGCAGATTTGGAGGCAGGAAGAGCATAAAATCCAGTGGGATGGTGACAGGAGTGGGGGGTGGGGGGTGGTTTCCCACCACCATCCTGCAAAGTTTAGTCCAGGGTGGGAAATGCCTGAACGAGGGACCCGGCATCAGGAAGGTGAGGGCCCTACTGACAGCCAGCCCCTACCCTCGCTCACAACCCCCTACATCCCCTCCCCACCTCGCAAGACCCCTCATGCCCTGACCTAACTGTGGCCTGACCCCAGCAATGCTCCTGAGCCTCCGGTAGGTGCTCCTCCAGCAGCAGCCACCACTTCTGTGGTGGCACTGCTCACAGTGGGACTTATGGCAACGGGGTTCATCATCATGTGGAAGGCCGGCCGCTATCCACTTAAGTGCCTGATTGGCACTAGAATCAGCGGGCCTTCCGGAGAAGAGGGACGCGGGGTTGTCGGTGTTGCTTTTTCTGGGTGTCGAGACATCCATCACATGCACAAAATCCCGGCCATTAACTCTGTTTCTCTCTCTACAGATGCTGCTGGCCTACTAAAATTTTCCAGCATTCTCTGTTGTTATTTCAAAATTTAATTTTCTTTTCAAGGTACATCTATCAAGGAAATAATAGAAAAAGAGTTCAAGTGCACAAATCAATGTCCAGAGCTCAATAACATAACCACTTTAACAGAATAATGATAGGAGTTACATCTCAACCTTGAGTGAATAATTAATTCCTATATAGCAAACTATATAATCTATTTACAGGACAAATACTGACAATAATGTTAAGTTATGCAAAGTGCCTATGTTACTAACCCAATTTAAACTGAAGAACTGAACAAAGGAACACTTAAAACTATAGTAATAAATGACAATCTACAACACACAGATTACACTTAAAAAGCCAATCATTAGCTGTGAAGCTCTTTTGGAGTTACCAAGGTTTTGAAGTGTGTTATATCAATACACATTCTTTGCTTTATTATATGGAATACAACAATTAAGAAACAGGTGTAATATTGTAATGGCTTTCGCTGCTGTTGCTTTACAATAGATACTTATTATTTTTACTCTTAATCCTGAGGGCTTCCACTGCAGAACAATGCTGGCAGGCCAGAATTTTCTGGTAGGAAATGGCATATCAGCAGACATGAACCAGTATCCTAGAGTCCATGGGCTGAGTTTTCGGGGCTCCCTGAAGGCAGGAACGGAAGTGGAGGGCCCCCAAAAATGCTGGCGCTGGTCAGTTGCGGGACACTGTTCCCGGTGACAGCAATGATCTCCAGGTCGGGGGAGAACGGGACAGGAATCCCACTTTCCTCCCAATTGAGGCCAATTAAATAAGTAAAAAGATCATTAAAAACTTGTCAAGGTTGAAGGTTGAAATTTTTTTTAGATGGGCACACAGGTTACCCATACTGAAACAGATCAGCTGTACAGAGGTGAACAAATGGGGATCCAGGGCATCACCCCAGCCTCATAAGAGGGTCAGCAGGGCAAAGGGGGACTTGACACTTGGTAAGAGGTGCCCTTGGCACTTTGCAGGGGGCAGGGAGAATGGGCACTCAGTGGCCAGACATTGAATGGGGTCACTACTCCCTGGTATGGTGGAGGCAGATGAGCAGGGTGCAAGGCTGCCAAGGACAACTGGGCTGGCTCCTGCTCAGAAGGAAAGCAATAGGGGCATGACTATCAGATTTTGGGCACAGTGGCAATGAGTGGCAACACCCTCTGCAGGAAGGACAGAATCTCAAGCATTAAGAGGCACAGGGGAGGAAAGAGGGCAGGAAGGCAATGGAGGCCAAACCCTCAACAAAGTATCTACCAACGAAGACAGACGACCTGGAGATAACCGAGAACCAGTGCTGCAGCAGACTGCAACTCTCCAGTCAGCAGGTCACAGACATCTGTGCCATCGCCGAAGACTTCATACCTTGCAGCACTGGTCATCATTCCCTTCCAGTGGCTGTCAAAGTCACTGTTGCCTTGAATTTCTTTGCTTCTGGCTCCTTCCAGGAATCAGCTGTGGACCTTACTGGCATCTCTAAAATGGCTGCACACCACTGCATCTCACTGGTCAATGTTGCCCTCTTTACCAGAGCTGAATAGCACATTCATTTCACGACAAAAATTATCTTGCATGGACAGGGGCATGGTGTTTCAGCACGATCGCTGGATTCCCCCGGGCGTAAGGCATCATCGATTGCACCCATGTAGACATCAAGGCATCCAGCGACTGGTCAGTGAGATCCATCAGCTGAAATATTCAACTGATCTGCGATCACAACAGGAGCTTCCTCCATGTGTGCGCTCACTTTTCTGCCAGCTGCCATGACTCCTTCATCCTCCACTAGTCCAGGCTGCCTCGGATCTTCACTCCAACCCCCAAAGTGCATGGATGGATCCAAGGGACAAAGGATATCCCTTGAAGACATGGCTACTGACAACTCGATGTGAGGCCCAGACAGAAGCACGGAGGTGATACAACCAATGCCACCTGCTTGGTAGGACAACTATCGAGCAGGCCATCAGGCATCTGAAGATGCAATTCCGTTGCCTGGATGGTTGGGTGGTTCCCTCCAATACTCTCCTGCAAAGGCTTAGGTCATTGCGGTGGTCTGCTGCACTCTCCATTATCATGGTCCTCCAGAGAGGTGTGGACGTCAGGAGAATAAGGCCCTGGAAAAAGACCCCCATCGCGGGAGGAGAAAACGGAGGAATGAGGAGGTGGAGGGAGATGACACTTAATAGAGAGATGCCCCTGCTGCATGATGAGGTGACCTCCTCCTGCCACCCTCTGGGAAGAGGACCTCCCTCCTTTCCCTCACAGCCTCCAGCATTAGATCCAGGTTAGCATTGAAGAAGCCAGGGTGCGCCCTGCCCTAGGTGCCAGGCCTCCAGCTTCCCTATGACATCTTGCTTTCCTCTGGTCATAGAGCTATACAGCACAGAAACAGGCCCTTCGGCCCAACATGTCTGTGCCAGCCATCAAGCACCGATCTATTCTAATCCCATTTCTCAGCACTTGGCCTGTAGCCTTGTGTGCTATGGCTTTTCAAGTGCTTATCTAAATATTTGTTAAATGTTGTGAGGGTTCCTGCCTCTGCCACCCGTTCAGGCAATGTGTTCCAGATTCCAACCACCCTCTGGGTGAAACATTTTTTCCTCAAATCCCTTCTAAACCTCCTGCCCCTTACCTTAAATCTATGCCCCATAGTTACTGCCACCTCCGCTAAGGAAAAAAAGTTTCTTCCTATCTAATCTATCAATGCCCCTCATAATTTTGTTTACCTCAATCAGGTCCCCCCCTCAGCCTTCTCTGCTCGAAGGAAAACAACCCTGGCCTATCCAGTCTCTCTTCATAGCTGAAATGCTCCAGCCCAGGCAACATCCTGGTGAATCTCCGCTGCACCCTTTCCAGTGCAATCACATCCTTCCTATTGTGTTGCGACCATAACTGTACACAGTACTCCAGCTGTGGCTTAACTAATGTTTATACAGCTCCATCATAACCTTTCTGCTCTTATATTCTATGCCTCAGCTAATTAAAAGCAAGTATCCCATATGCATTCCGAACTGCTACCTTCAGTGATCTATGGACAAGTACACCAAGGTCCCCTTGACCCTCTGTACTTCCTAGGGTTCTACCATCCACTGTACATTCCCTTGCCTTGTTAGTCCTCCCAAAATGCATCACCTCACATTTCTCAGGATTAAATTCCATTTGCCACTACTCTGCCGATCTTAACAGCCCATCTATATCGTCCTGTAATCTAAAGATTTCCTCCTCACTCTTTACAACACCAATTCTCATGTCATCTGCAAACTTACTGATCATACCTTCTGTACTCATGTCTAAATCATTAATATACACTACAAACAGCAAGGGTCCCAGCACTGATCCCTGTGGCCCCCCCACTGGTCACAGGCTTCCAATCGCAAAAACAATCCTCAACCATCACACTCTGCCTCCTGCCACTAAGCCAATTTTGGATCCACTTTGCCAAATTGCCCTGGATCCCATGGGCTCTTACCTTCTTAACCAATCTCCCATGCGGGACCTTATCAAAAGCCTTAATGAAGTCCATGTAGACTACATCAACTGCTTTACCCTCATCTACACATCTAGTCACCTCCTAGAAAAATTGAATCAAGTTTGTTAGACATGATCTCCCCCTGACAAAGCCAGGCTGACTATCCCTGATTAATCCCTGCCTCTCCAAGTGGAGATTAATCCTGTCCCTCAGAATGTTTTCCAATAGTTGCCCTACCACTGATGTTAGACTCACCGGCCTGAAATTACCTGGTTTATCCCTGCTAACCTTCTTGAATAACGGTACCACATTCGCAGTCTTCCAGTCCTCTGGCACCTCTCCTGTACCCAGAGTGGATTTGAAAATTTGTGTCAGAGCCCCTGCTATCTCCTCCTTTGCCTCACAACAGCCTGGGATACATCGCATCTGGGTCTGGGGATATATCCACTTTTAAGCCAGCTAAAACAGCTAATACCTCCTCCCTTTCCATGCTAATTTGTTTGAGTATATCACAATCCCCCTCCCTGATCTCTACACCTACATTGTCCTTTTCCATCGTGAACACAGATGAAAAGTAATCATTTTAAACCTCACCTACGTCTTCCAGCTCCACACACAGTTTGCCACTTTGGTCCCTAATGGGCCCTACTCTTTCCCTGGTTATCGTCTTGCCCTTAATATTCTTGTAAAACGCCTTGGGATTTTCCTTTATCTTGCCCGCCAGTGTTTTTTCATGCCCCCTCTTCGCTCTCCTAACTACTTTAAATACCCACTCTACATTTTCTATACTGCTCTAGGGCCTCTGCTGTTTTCAGCCCCCTGAATCTGCCATAAGCCTCCTTTTTTTCCCCTTACCCAATCCTCTATATCCCTTGATGTCCAGGGTTCCCTGGACTTGTTGGTCCTACCCTTGACCTTTACGGGAACATGTTGGCCCTCTCACTATTTCCTTTTTGAATGGTGCAGTGGAAGACTTTGGCACAAATCGCAGATTTCTCCATCAGGACAACCAGCAGCCTCAGTGATGGCTGCCGTGGGAGTCTAACTGAGTCCCACACTTCATCTGATCAGCCTCCATTCCTGTCCCCACTGTTTCTAAATGGGCAAGAAACAAATCTCCACATCCATTAACGGCTCATTCCATGTGAATATCTTAACTTTAATCAGTTTCCCACAGGAGGAGGGTTTCAGACCAGAACACAAACCTAGCTCCTGTATCCCCCCTCGGTGGAGAAAATTCAGCCCCATGTCACTGTAATAAACACTTTGAAGTGAAAGCTTAAACAATCTATAGATTCTTTTTTTTTTAATTCTTTCATGGGATGTGGGCATTACTGGCAAGGCCAGCATTTGTTGCCCATCCCTAATTGCCCTTGACAACTAAGTAGCTTGCTGCGCCACTTCAGAGGGTAGTTAAGAGTCAACCACATTGCTGTTGGTCTGGAGTCACAGGTAGGGCAGACCAAGGAAGGACGGTAGATTTCCTTCCCTAACAGATTGTAAATAACCAGATGGGTTTTTACGACAATCAATGACAGTCTTATGAAATCATTACTGAGACTAGCTTTCAATTCCAGATTTTTATTAATTAATTGAATTTAAATTCCACCCGCTGCCATGGTGGGATTTGAACCAGTGTCCCCAGGACATTAGCCAGGGCCTCTGGATTACTAGTGGTGACATTTTTACAATTGTTGTTTTACTTCTTGCTGTTTTTAATTAAAGATGTATGTTTCACAAATTTAGATGCTTGAATCAACAATTTCTATTTGCAGAAAATAGCCAAAGTAAGACAATGGGAAATTTATTACAGTCACCAGCTCTCAGGAAATTACTCAAAGAATAGAATTCCACAACTCTGCCAACCTTTGCTTAAAAGTAATAAATAAGCGACCTTAGTATGCAGCACCTTGGGAGTGCTGACAATATGCATTTGATATTTATCTCAGAGTCTGGAGGTCTGGCAATACTGTGACGTTGTCAGAGTCTGTCAGCATTGCGGGAGGAGGAGTGTCTTAGGATCTGGAAAGCTGAGGATTAACTACTGGAAATAATGTTTGTCACATAGTAAAAGCTAGAAAACAGCATTTTTTGTGTTGATATAGCTTCAACATCATTAACATTGATCCTCCCAACATTAGGTGGCATTGTTGCACTTCTAAACTGCATCATTCAGTAACATCCACTACCAATGAGCAAGATATTTTGTAATGGTTTAAAAACTAATTAAACTCTTATTTGGGCCAGCCACGAATTAATGAAACAAACTGCCCTCAACTAGCTGTAATTAATTAAAAGGGTTTGCATGAACCAAATTGGGCCAATTTGCTTGCATCTTGCCCTCTCCGGATAACTTTCCGCTAATTTCCAGCTCTTCGCTATTTCTGACTCTCCATATTCATTCATCTATCCGGCTCTGTTCCTATTTATTTATTGTTTTTTCAAACTGCAACATTAAATAAGTTGCAACCTAACCTACCTTCACAAACTTCCCAATGCCTACTACCCCAAGAATGCTCATTACCCAGAGACTCTACAGTCCCCGTTGTCCATCTTCAAACTATTCCCTTCCTCCAATCACCCACTGGTTGGCATCCTTCCATTTATGAAAGATGAACATACAACAAACAGTCCATTTAGGTGGGGTGTCTTCTCTTGGTGAACCTTTGTTGATGGCTGTGAAGGCCAATCCTTGAGAGGCAGGTTCTGCCACAAGTGTTGCACGTGAAGCTGCCAAGTGACACTGTGAGTTGTTGTTTTTGACATTGGCGCCCATTACCAAGCTGCTGTAGCAACTGGTCATCGTGGCAGTGCATACAAGTCCACAGAATGTGTCACCATTTCCCTCTTTCACCAGCTCATGACTCCCAGGTGCAATAGTTGACATTTAGGGCCTTCATGTCACGCTTGCAAGCATCCTTGAAGTGGAGCTTTTGGTGCCCCACTGGTCGTACCGGCTACCTCCCCAAACAGAGGTCCTTGGATATGACACAGTCTTCCACTCTGCGGACACGTCCGATCCACCGAAGCCGCCTCTGCTTGATTAGTGCCAACACACTTGGGAGCTCTGCTTTTGAGAGGACTGTCCCATCTGTGATTTTGCCCTGCCAGAATATACCCATAATGCACTGCAGACAGCGAATATGGAAATTTCTGAGCTTCTTTTCCTGGTAACTGTAAGCCATCCAGATTTCACAGGCAAACAGCAAGGTGCTGAGAACAAAGGCCTTATAAACTATTATCCTGGTCCGAAGGGTCAACTTGATGTTATACCATGTGCATTTTGCGAGTCAGCCAAAGGTGGTAGCTGCTTTCCCTACGCGTGTATTGAGCTCTGCATCAAGGGACAGATTGTCTGTCACTCTGGACCCAAGGTAGCAGAATTTGCGAACCACTTCCAGTGGGGTGTTATTTAGCGTGATCAGGGGCGGAGATGCAACACCATGTCCCATGACCATGATTTTCTTGATGCTTATAGTCAAGGAGAACAGCTTACAAGCATAGGAGAGACAGTCCATGGGCTGAATGGGCTGAGCCCTCTGGCGTCGGGGGTCATGGCAGGTGGGCCCGGAAAATTCTTTAGGGAGAGGCCCATTACGACCTCTGACATCGCGAAGGCCCCGCCGTATTTTACCAGAGCGGCGAGGCTTTGGTGCATCACGGGGCCTTCATTTTAATACACAAATTAGATTAAAACGAAAGAATAATTACCTGCCTGGTAGCGACAGCCATCCCACGCCGACATTCTGGCCGTTGGCCAGAACTCCCATGCCTTCGGAACTTTGTTCGGAGTTCTGAGGCATGACACTGGTGGGGAGGAGGGAGGAGTGAAAATTTCAGGGCGGCGGGGGGGAGGGAAGAGGGGAGAACTGTTGTAATTGGTTGTGGGGATGATGGGATGGGGTTGAAAGGCAAAGGTAACGAGGTTCGGGGCGGGCGGGGGGTGAGGGTGGATGTTCGGGTTGGGAATTAACTTTAGTTTGGATGGGATAGGCCCAAAAACGAACATTGGGGGGATGGCAGAGGGGATTCCAGCTTTTATTTAGTTTTTCACACAAATTTCCAATTAATCGCCCTTTAAAATTTCAATTGTTACTTGCAGGGCTTGAAGCCTTTAAAAATGGCAACGTCGCCTGCATGGTGGCGTCAGACGCCGTTGCCAAGGCGGAGCGGCTGTCCCCTCTACGTCATCGGGAGCTGCCATTCTGCCCCCTCCGTTTAAATAAGCCCCTGCGCGAAATATCGTGGCGGCCCTGTGACGGCGTGTCTGTGCCTGAAGACCGCCGAAAGCAGAGCATGCTGCCACGATTTGTGGCACGCTCATAAATTTCAGCCACATGAGTCTTCACAGCCAAGTTTCCGTATGGGCGGCTAGTGCAGCAGCATCAGTGTGGAGGAGCTCTCTGATCAGGACGCGATGTGCTTTTGTCTTCACTTTCAGCCTTGATAGATTGTACAGCTTGCCGTCTGACCTAGTGTGCAAGTAGACTACTTCCATATCTGCAGAGAAGGTGAAGTTCAGGAGCATGGAGAAGAAAATGCCAAAAAGAGTAGGGGCTAGGACAAACCCTGTTTCACTCCATTCTTCACTCCAAAACTGTTGGAAGTAGAGCCTGAACAGTGCAGTGTATTTTGTCATGGAAGGAGTGGAAGAGACAGAGGAGCTTCAGATGATAGCCAATTTTTCCCTGCTCTGTTGACAGTGTCAAATGCCTGAGTGAGAGCTACGAAAGTAAGGGAAAGAGGTAGACTCTGTTCCCTACACTTCTCTTGTAGTTAACCTATGGAGAAGATCATAACCACAGTAGTCTGCTAGCACGGAAACAGCACTGTGCTTCCGGGTACACTCTGTCTGCAAGCAAATGGAGTCTTTTAAGTATGACCCGAGCAAAGGCCTTTCCCGTGATGCTAAGGAGTGAGATGCCCCTGTAGTTGTTGCAGGCTCCTCTGTTGCCTTTGTTTTTGTATAGTGTGAAGATTTTGGTGTCATGCATTGCCTGTGAAAGAGCCTACTTTCCAGCAGAGGAGGAGGTCGTCATAAACGTGTGGCAATAGATGGGACTATCCACTACCTTTAATAACCACCATCCAAATCCCCTCAGCAGCCCTCTCAAGTACGAGTCACTTTGCAATAACTCAATTCTTAAAATCCTACACCAATCACCTTGAATACATTCTACCCCAATCCCTTAATTGCAATCTGAAAAAACCCTATCCCCTAACTACTCTCGACCCCTTTATTACTCAGTATTCTATTTCACCCAACCACTCCCCTTAAAATATATCTATTTCTTCTCACTTCCTGTTAGCAATTCAATGCCTTGCTGTCATAGATACAATTTCTGTCATTAAAAAAGGTATACCAAGAAAGAAACTCAATTATTTTCTGTTTTTTTATAAATGCACACATGACATTGAAATAATCTGAACAGGTCATTGAGAAGAAATAGGCAGAGTTGTCAACTTTGAACAGCTTCCAGTAAGAATTAACCTCCAACTGACTCCAGAACCTAGTTAGATACTTCCCCATAGGGAACAGCTAAGCACTAAACTTAAAAGGGTAATCCAGCTCAGCAAATGAACATTACGAACCTGCTCCATAACTCAGACTGCCCATAAGCAGTGTACATCCATCACACTCCAGATATCACACTTTGTTACAGATGCAAAAAAATCTTTAAAACATTATTTACCTGGAATGTAAAATTTACGACTAATTAGTTCCGTCTGATTGCCCTTTGCATTTGCTAAACAGCTATAATTACCTGAAATTTCCTATTTAGAAGAGTGACCTAAAAGACACAGGCTAGGTTTGAAAAATATTACAACCATGCTTTAGACCTGAGAATATCTAAGAAATCCCACAACTGCTATGGGCAAAAACTAGAGCCTTCAATAAACATTGCTGTTGATTGGTCCATAGAAATCTGTTGATGAAAAATCTCATCTGACATTGGTCTCTGGCAATCGTCGGGCTGAAATTTACAATCGCGCTGCCAAAATCAGTGGCGGGCGAAAACAATGGTGGGCCTCATGTTGTGGAGCCAAGGTGGCGGTTCATTTAAATAGCCGGGGCAGGCCGTACCCCACCCCCACATCCTGCCCCCGATCAACTGGAGGAGGCAGGCTGTCCATCCCTGGCAATGGCATTAGCTGTCCATGCACAGGTGCTAATGTCATTTTTAAAGGGCTAAGAGCCCCACTGTTACATTTAAACATTTAAAGCTAAAGTGAATGACAAAAATTAAATACATTTATTTTGCCCCTCCCCCAACAACAATTAAATTAATTACCTGCACTGTCCCCTCCAAAACACTTACATCGTCCACCTAACCTTTCCCCCTCACCCCCCACAAAGTGCATAAACTTTAACCTAAAACCCTTCCCACCATCCTCTACACCAATGACGTTATTTTGACCGTTTCCCCCCCACCCCACCTCCACCACCCCCCCCCCCCTCCCCCGCACTGAGAAAATTACCTCCTCGCCCCGTCCCCACAAGTGTTCTGCCTCGTTTCTCCAGACGGGGATCTGAAGGCGCGGGACTGCCAGCCAGTAGCAGGAAGATCGCAGTGGGACAGAAGGCGGCCTAAGTGTGATAAATGCATTCATTTCTATTTATTTAAATATGTAAATGGGGTCCCATGGTCAAGCAGCAAGGGGGCCACCACAAAGCCTCGCCGCCAATATCAGGCCGGGCCCTCCCGGCATTGGGGTGTGTGGTGGCACTCTCTGACATTTTCTGACCCCCCACGAACCCTGACATCGGGGAATCTGAAAAATCCAGCCAGTTGACTATTTGACATTTTAACTGCCTCTACACTTAAGACTATTATTCCTGTATCTAAAGTGCTGTGATCAACCGTCCGGAACAGTGCAACAGAACAATCCCATCTGTCAATTTGTCTGATAGTATGCTCATTGGTCAGACTGGCCTTCTATACATTCCCTTCCTTTCCACACCCATGATTCATTATTGGAGGCAGAGCATTCAGTTACTTCAGCCTGACCTTCTGCAGGTCTCCAAGTCCTTCAGCATTACAAGCTCCCTCCTGATCTTTAAATGTCTTCTCAAAATGCTTTACCTCAACTAATCTTTTCATTCACAGCTCCTAACTCCTCATCAAAGGCTTGGCATCTGTCCCTCTTTTTCCTCTACAAAGTGCCAGGGTATCTTTTTCCAGTGAAGGCACCATACAAATGCAAGTTGTTGCTTCTGTTGGTGGTAATTATGATTGCTTTCACAATAACAATGGCTCATTAGTCACTGCTAACTAACTGACTTCCTACGGTAACTTCTTCCCATCGATCCTGATAATTGACATTTTAACTACTTTTTTTTTTACATTTAAGCAGACAAACAGAGTTACGATTCATGTAATTTGTTTTGCGTGTCAGCCTGGTTCAGTTGGCAGCGTGCTTACTTTTGGGAAAGAAGGTGGTAAGTTTAAACCCCATTACTTTATTGTAAGTGAATCACTGAATCAACACTTTATGAATGCAATGGTTTCTTTCTTTTGTACATTGCGAGTTGATAATGGGCCAAAGTTTCTCCAAACCAACATTTTCCCCACGAACAAAGCCACAGGAAACAAACAATTATATTTCATAATAATAAATAGTGCATTTCATAGTAACACTCCTGCTCTTATAAAATAGCATATCCTTGGCCTTCATAACAAGAGGATTCAAGTACAGAAGCAAGGATGTCTTGCTGCAATTATACAAGGCCTTGGTGAGACCACACCTTGAGTATTGTTTGCAGTTTTGGTCTCCTTATCTGAGGAAGGATGTTCTTGCTATGAAGGGAGTGCAGTGAAGGTTCACCAGACTGATTCCTGGGATGGCAGGACTGTCGTATGAAGCGATTGGGTCGATTAGGCTTGTATTCGCTCGAGTTTAGAAGAATGAGAGGGGATCTCATAGAAACCTACAAAGTTCTAACAGAACTGGACAGACTAGATGCAGGAAGGATGTTCCCGATGGTGGGGCAGTCCAGGACCAGGGGTCACAGTCTAAGGATGAGGGGTAAGCCATTTTGGACTGAGATGAGGAGGGATTTCTGCAACCACAGAGTGGTGAACCTGTGGAGTTCTCTATCACAGAAAGCAGCTGAGGCCAAGTCATTAAATATATTCAAGAAAGAGTTAGATATAGTTCTTAGGGCTAAAGGAATCAAGGGATACAAGGAGAAAGCGGGAACAGGGTACTGAGTTTGGACGATCAGCCATGATTGTATTGAACGGCGGTGCAGGCTCGAAGGGCCGAATGGCCTGCTCCTGCTCCTATTTTCTATGTTTCTATAATAAGCAACACCGCAAGATATCTGTTTAAAATCAATCTGATGTGGTGAAAATGAACAGAAAATTAACTGGCCATACTTGATTTATAAAGAGTAACCACAGTTTTAGTATTTTTCCAGAGGATTGCAATTTGAAATTATCCTGTAGCAGTTTTCATTTTAACTTCAATTACATCTGCACTTCCTTCCACGTGATGTATTTTATGAACGTATAAACCTACAGCCTTTCAACGCTGGGGAGGAGAAATGCTAACAAACTTGAATTTAGATGTTCTATTAAAAATGCAGTCATTTTATACTAGAATATTTATATATTTAACAGTGTGCCTTACAGTTCTGCATAAAATATAAAACATAAAAGGAAATGAAGTCTAGAGGGAATATTTTTGTTTAAAATACTCTCCCATTTTCTATTTAAGCAGACATACTTTTAAAACAGACATTGGAAGGAATATTTTGGACAAAACTTATTCCTCAGTTTTTTTTTTAGGCCTGTGACATCCAATTGAAAATACCACTAAAATATTACCATACCCCAGGTAGGCCAGCAAGAATAATATGTAAAAAAGCAAAATACCGTCAAAGGTGTAGTGCTGGCAATGTAAATCTGATGCAGTTACTTTTATATTGCCCCTGGATCTCGTCCTTTTGGAAAGCAGTAGTCGTAGATTGAACGAGACAAGTCATCACAATGAGATTGGAAACAAATCTGAAAATATACATCTTGGACTACCGCCCTGTATTAACTCATCAGCGTGTACCTTATGAATCTGTCACTAGTGGTTTTTCGTGTTCACAAACTGCACTGGTACAAAAATCCAAATCATACCTAACTGTCCTGCAGTGTGAAACTGTCATCATCACATTGCCGTTTGTGGGACCTTGCTGTGCACAAATTGGCTGTCAGATTTCCTACATGAAACACTGTAAAGCACTCTGGGACATCCTGAAGTCATGAAAGGCACTACATAGATACAGATGTAAGTCTTTCTTTTTGTTTTTATATTAGAATATGAAATTGAGAATGATTGGCTTTTACGGACAAATTAAGTTTAAGTTTTCGATCTAATTAGGGGATGATTGAAAAATAACATTGGAATTTTGGCCTATACATATGCAGATAGAAAGTATTTATAACTAAGGAAAAGAAAGAGACCAGAGGGAAAAAAAATTATGTAGAAGACTTGCAGGTGTTTTATTTGGTGGTATCCACTGATCCCTACTACAAAATGCATTGGTGAGGATTTATAAACTAGTGGAGAAGCCAGAAGTGGTAATGGAACTCCACATTCACAAAAATTAGGTGAGAAGGGATGGGAGGAAAAGTGACAAAAATATTAAACTAAAAAGAACAAATTGCTGCTGAACAGTGATATTACCAAAAATGGATTTGTGAAATGAAAAATAGTGGAGGGGGAAAGGGGCAGGGGAGGAGGTAGGGGAAGCTGAGGGGGGGGGGGTGGGGAGGGGAGGGGAAGTTGAGGGGGGGGGAAGGGAAAGCTAAGGAGGGGGGAGGGGAGGGGAAGCTGGGGGTGAGGGGAAGGGGGGGAGGGGAGGGGAAGCTGAGGGGGTGGGAAGGTAGGGGAAGCTGGGGGGGGGAGGGGAGGGGAAGCTGAGGGGGGAGAGAGGAGGGGAAGCTGAGGGGGGAGAGGGGAGGGGTGGGGAAGCTGAGGGGGGGAGGGGTGGGGAAGCTGAGGGGGGGAGGGGTGGGGAAGCTGAGGGGGGAGGGGAGAGGAAGCTGAGGGGGGGAGGGGAGAGGAAGCTGAGGGGGGGAGGGGAGAGGAAGCTGAGGGGGGGAGGGGAGAGGAAGCTGAGGGGGGGAGGGGAGAGGAAGCTGAGGGGGGGAGGGGAGAGGAAGCTGAGGGGGGGGAGGGGAGAGGAAGCTGAGGGGGGAGGAGAGAGGAAGCTGAGGGGGAGAGGGGAGAGGAAGCTGAGGGGGGGAGGGGAGAGGAAGCTGAGGGGGGGAGGGGAGAGGAAGCTGAGGGGGGGAGGGGAGAGGAAGCTGAGGGGGGGAGGGAGGGGAAGCTGAGGGGGGGGGAGGGAAGGGGAAGAGATGGGGAAGTGGAGGGGATGGGGAATGGAAAAAGAATGAGGAAGGGTAAGGGAGAAGGGGAAGGAGAGGGCAGGGGGAAGAACAAAGGATGTGAGGAGGAGTGAGAGGAGGGTTTTGGGAGGGGGGGAAGGTGAGAAAAGTGGGGAGGGAGAGGCAGTAATGAATGAGGGAGGAGAGACAGTGGGGAGAAAAAAAAAGGGGAAAACAATTTCCTTTTTCTGTAGAGCAAGTCATTCTATTCTATATATTCTTTTTAATGAACCTCAATCTTATTACCCTAAATAGGTTACCCTACATAGAAGTTGTTAAGACATTTCTCATTATGCAACAATGCACTAGCCCTGTTCCTATCCTTTATATAATCAGGAAATAAAATAGGACATGTACATAAATCCCATCAGTGGTTTTCCTAGGGGATTGTGTGCGGTCTAATTTTAGGTAGTTTTAGATTAGAAGTTGAGACTGTTGCTGTGGAACTTGCATTTCCATTGTTGCAGGTCTCCTGCAGGCATACAGCACAGGATGTTAATAAATGTGAGGCGGCAGGAGTTCAAAAAAAAAAGTTATTTCAATACCTGACCTGCGAACCCTGGTAACCAGAATGAGTTGTTCACAACTCCATTACATTTTCAAAACATACTTCAGGAATTTTCCTGATTTTCCGTTTTATTTTCTGTTGATTTATTTTGGTTGTGGGGGCAAGTGAAAGAGTAATATAAGAATTTTTGAAGATATAAATTTGTGAACTATAAATATATATAACAAAATTGTATGTACACAACAATTGTTAGAACTATTAATTATTAGTTTTCAAGATTTGTACTCCAATCCCTCAAGTCATCCACAATGCATGCCTTTCAAACAGATCAAAAATATTTTGGGGCTAAAGTTATTTTTGAACTTTGCAGTAATTCTGGGATAAACAATAAATTGCATTTATTCAGGCATTAGCAATAATGGTTTTTATAAGATGTGAAAGAGATCTATATCAAGCACCTAGAAATAGACCATTAGATACAGGGCACACCAGAACAAAAACCAGAAGGCATATTTCCAAAGCTCTGTTTGTAGAATTTTCCTGAGATCAATGGGCCATTCGGCCAACAAATCTGTAGCAGTGCAAAAGCAAAATACTGCAGATGCTGAAAATCTGAAATAAAAACAGAAAATATTGGAAATACTCAGCAGGTCAGGCAGCATCTGTGGAGAGAGAAACAGAGATAACACTTCAGGTCAATGACCTTTCATAATAGGTTACATGTCTAAGTTTTCCTAGTTCTAATGAAAGGTCACAGACCTGAAACATTAACTCTAGCTGGATTTTATTCCAGCGATGGGGAAACTGGTGGCAGGCAAGTAAACAGGGGGAGAATCCGCTAATCAACTGCCCGCCGTTGAGGACACTGTCCTTTTGCTGGACGAGCTTTCACCTCCAGAGCTGCCAACCAATTGGAGCAGTGGCACTGCCAGTATTGCAGGAGGCCCTGCGCGATCCCGCTCGGAGGCCACCAGGTTTTACCTGTTGGCGTCAGGCCCCTCCGCTTTCTACAAAGTTGAGATGAAAGAGGAAAAAGGCACTTAAGGGCCTCAATTAGCCTAGGGTGCGAAGGCCGTTCTTGGCCTTCCCCATCCCGGACAGGGATGGCGTTCCCTGCCATTTTGTTTGCCCACCACCCCCCCCAGTCTCCGTGCCGACCTCCAAAGGCTGCAAAAAATTCTGCCCTCCATTTCTCTCCTCCACAGATGCTGTCAGATCAACTGACTATATTAAGCTTCTGCTTTTAATGCTACCTTTAATGATTAATGTATCTGCATCCCAGATCCCTTTGCACCTCTACCCCATTTAGATTCTTATTTTCGAAGGAGTCTATCTTCCTCCTACCAAAATGTACCACTTCACACTTCTCTATATTGAAATTAATTTACACACCCATTCTGCAAGCTTGCTAATCTCAGAATTAACTATTGTTATGGAAGTGCATCTATTTTTTGTAAATCTTTTTGAGGACTTGTGTTTTAAAACTGAAAAGATTCCACGGATGTGTTTTTTTTTACAAAGTTCACTGAAAGGACACTGGAGATGTTGTTTGAAAACAACCTTTCCTGGAAATCATGCGCTTTAAACTCAATAAACAACAGAAACCTTGGTGACCTGGGGAAGATGTTTACAGAGAAGTGACATGTCAAGATTTATGAGTGGTCAGGAGGTTCTGACCTGCTGTTTGGGGTTTCGCTTCTGAGATACTGTTTTAGTTCAGCTGGGGTGTGGACTGTGTTTGAAAAGCAGTTGAAGATCAACCTGCCAAGAAAGAAACCCCAGCTCATCTTTTCTGCACCTCTCTGAAACCTTAAGAAGTCCAGTGTGTCAGCTCCTCTTTCCTCCTGCCCTGAGAAAAATGCTGCAATTCAAGTGTGTGTTGCCTGAAACCCCTGATGCCACATTTCTCCCGGAAAGTCTACCAGATGATACTGACACTTCCAGAACAAACTGCTTCTGAAAAGACCCCAGTGACCCGTCACTGTATACCTGGATACCAGACCAAAAAGGAACTGACATCTTTCCATAACTTTTTTTTTCTTCAAGAATTAACAAGTATTTGGCCAAAGTATTTTTTTTTTTGTCTTTTTCTTGCAACAGACCTCTGCAGGGAGAATTTCTGTACTTTTTTTCAGTGTGTGAGAGTTTATATGTGGGAGATTTAAAAAGGGAACTTTCATATTTCAATCTGTGTGTTAATACTTTGCTACTGCATAAAGTTTGTTCTATGATAAACTGATAATTTTGTTGTTTATTAAAGAAACCTGGTTGGTGGATTTTATATTGAGATAAAGAGTAGAGCATATGATTGACCGCATCGGTAACTGGGTAAACATTTAAATATATGTTGTGACCCGTGGAGAAGTGGAACTAGAAAAGACAGTGCACTCCTCCCACCTCGGTCATAACATTCTATACCCCTCATTTCGGTGTCATCCCCAAATTTTGATGCAGCACTTCTGATTCTGGCTCCCTTAATTCACTGCCCTTTGCCCTGTGCCCTATTCCAATAAATGCTGGTTGCCTACCTGGTCCCGTGCGGTTCTGTCGAGAGTCTATGTTTGTCTGTCTCCGTTCTGGTTGTTCCTCGTTCCCACCATCTACAAAACACAAATATCAAGCTGTCAGTACACAAAAAACATTTGTCTTATGTATTATAGTGGATGAGGAATCAACAGATAAAATCTCCTGTCAACAAGGGTTGAGAGACTTGTGCTGTCCTAAATACCTGATGCAAAATACTAATTAAATTACATACAATTTGTTGAATGGTTCTCAGAATTAGCGTTGGGAGTTATGGAAATCAAAAAGCATTATTAACATCAAATACGCTTGCACTGAAAAGAGTTACCAGCATTCAACAAGATTTTGTTGGGAAAATAAATTTAACAGCTTTAAGAATGATGCAGGATTAGTTTTAATAATATTGCTTTTTAGCTCCCACACAAAATGAAACTCCTTACAGTGCAGACACATGAACTTTTACTTGAACACCGAATAGGAAATGAGAATTTTATTTTTCCACATTTTGCATCAAAGAACAGGCCATTCGGCCCTCCAAGCCAGCGCCGATCTTGATGCCTGCCTAAACTAAAACCTTCTGCACTTCTGGGGACCGTATCCCTCTATTCCCATCCTATTCATGTATTCGTCAAGATACCTCTTAAATGTCGCTATCGTACCTGCTTCCACCACCTCCCCCGGCAGCAAGTTCCAGGCACTCATCACCCTCTGTGTAAAGAACTTGCCTCGCACATCCCTTCTAAACTTTGCCTCTCTCACCTTAAACCTATGTCCCCTAGTAACTGACTCTTCCACCCTGGGAAAAAGCTTCTGACTATCCACTCTGTCCATGCCGCTCATAACTTTGTAAACCTTCTTCTGAAAGCACGGTTCTATGCTGCGGTATGATTAACCAGATGGTACCTTGCCCAACTCTTCATGTTGGCAGGTCATTCAATTACAGGCAGCCTCACAGCAAAGCTCAATTCTGTCCTCAGCAGATATCCAACCATAGATCACTGGATAGCAGATCAGGAATGGAAACCCTGGGCTGGATTTTGTACTGGAGACGGGGCTCCCGAACCCAGGTCGAAAGGCAGGGGAAACCGCCTCTCAGCCTTTTCGCGGCCCGCCACCTGCCTGCAACAATCCTCTAGCCTTTTTAACTCTACGTTTCAGGAGGGAGGATCCCTGTCCCTTTAAAGACGGGGATCCCGCCTCCTACACTTGCCAGTCAATCAGAGGGCCCGCAGCTCAGCAGTGCCATCGGAAGCGGTGGCCACTGTCGGCAATGCAGAGCCCTTGGACCCTGGGCCAACACTGGAACCCTGGACCTCAGGTGAGCGTGTGGGATTGCCAATGTCAGTCCAGAAGGCCCGGGGGGGGGGTGGTCATGCAGTCCGGGGGATGGGGTCCTGGGGGGTAAACTGGTCCCCGCGGGAGGCCACTGTGGGCCACAGATTGACCATGGAGGAGGGACCCCACCCCAAATCCACAGGGTGGGCGCATTATGTTACAAGGTGCCCTCTCCACATGGTGAAAGCACACCCCGCCGCTGGTAAGATCCCAGCATCAGCGGTAAGAGGCCCTTAATTGGCCACTATTAATCGACTTAAGGGCCTCATTTGGCCTCTAGGTGGGAAGGCTGTTATCAGTCTATCTTGCCCCCATGAAGATCGCTTGGCAACGGGCCCTCTGTTCTCCCCCGGCCACCCATCGCAATACTCCGTGCCCCCTTGCCTCAGACCCCGCCTTAGGGGGCCACATAAAATCCCGGCCCTTGTCTGATTTTTTACTGTTCCAGTTCTGGACACGGATACCAATTTTATCATCCGTACACCAATCCATCTGGGATTTACTAACTCAACAAAGAGTGGGTATTGAACCGGGCTCTCCTTCTACATCTGTATGGTTCAGTAAGACAACACTAGGCCATACATATGCACATTAAGCAACCAGGAAAGCAACTGCAGCAGTTCTTTGATGGTGAGTATATCCCCACACCCCTCTTCAAATACTCTTCTACAGTATCTCAGAACTTATATAAAATATTATTTTTGAAGTTAATTTCCAAAGCAAGCTATCTGATAACTTATGGTTTAATTGTGAATAGTATTTTCTTTACTTCTTGCTGTAACTGAGTATAAACTGGTCTGGTAATTTTCAAGTGTTCCTGACATAATAAACTAAACATAAAAGTTCACCTGCTACCATGAAATGGTGTTTTACAATAAATATGATTCAAGGCAATGATGATTTGCTGATGGTACAGAAGGATTAGACAAGTATTGTGCCATGGATACAGTAAGGAAGATTACAACATATGAAAATGAGAACAGGCAGAATTACAGGTTTGCTCTACTTTGGGACCCACTTTTTTTCTAGGATTTGCGGTATTCACGCATGGTGCAAGACAATCAAAAATTGTAGTGCTCTGTACACTCAACACGTCTGGTAATTCAAAGCAGGAAACATATGGTACGGCAATAAGCTTTCACAGAACATAGCCTTGTACCCAGATCGACTTGGTGGTGGTCATGTGTGTTTTTAGATGATTTAAATATTGCACAGATTTGTGTGGAGCTCCGACACAATTTAGTACAGCTATGGAAACAAGATAATTTTTTTGCTCGATTACGAAAACCATTATATGTGTATAGATAAGCTAAGCAATCAGAGAGAGTAATTAATGCTTTGCACAGCAACATAGTGAGATCACCCTCAGTGAGGCCCACCCTGTCTCAATTACATTCTCAAGCTACATACAACCACACATTTTACCAAATATGATGGGGAAAAAAAATCATGTTTACATACAATATAGTTTGAGGGAAAATGGCTACTTGAACGGTTCCCGACTGCTGTTCTGTATTGGGGTTATCAACTCACACGCCCAACCAGATGCTGCTACATTGACTGCCTCAATTACATTTTCATTTATCTCTCAGTTTCCATGACCCCAAGTTATTTTATTTCTTTCAAGAGTAATAATAAAGCTAAATTCCAAGTTGAACTATTGGTTGTATTTCATAACACACAAATGGCAGGCAGGAAGTTTCCTGTTCCAAATGCAGCAACAAGTGGATTTAAGTAATTCAATAAACCTATAAGTTTTAATTGTTCTTACAGTGTGTGAATAAAACAACTTATTCTCCTTATATTATTTCAAGAAGAATTTTGAATGCAGAAATAAAAACTGGAATCGTCCAGTTTTAATTGCCTAGATAAAATTATAAATGCATTTCTTGTCTTTGCTCCACAAAGTTCATAATGTTGAGGGATTTAAGTGACCAGGATGATTGTGAACTTCATTCTTGGTCTGTACTGTGACAGCTGATCTCAGTTGGGTAGTGTTAATAGCTGGACTCAGCACCCTTGGGCTCTGAGAGAGAGTGAGTGTGGTAAGCAAGAGACAGGACCCTCCTTCCATCCAAGTAGCATTATTGGAAAGCACGAGTGTCCGGTCAGTACAGGATCACTTTCACTTGTTCTGCCCCTATATGTCAAATAACTAGTCAACATTTCATATCCATACGTGCACAAAGAATAATCCCTTAGATAAGAGGACTCATGGAGTGGTACCCCAGCATAACATTCTAACTTCCTCTCAGTGTTGCATATAATTTCCTTTCATACTTTGTTCATAACATCTCTATTCCTGTAAAACAGTCCCACAAACAGCAATGAAATAAATGACAAACAAGATCATCCTCCTTAGGATAAAAACAAAATACTGCAGATGCTGGAAATCTGAAATAAAAGCAAAAAAATGCTGGAAATACTCAGCAGGTCTGGCAGCATCTGTGGAGAGAGAAGCAGAGTTAACATTTCAGGCCAGTGACCTTTCATCAGAACTGGCAAAGGTTAGAAATGTAATATGTTTTAAGCAAATAAAGCAGGGGTGGAGCAAAAGATAACACAAGGGAAGGTGTTGATAGGACAGAGGGGGTCACAGAGGACAACTGACCAGAAGGTCATGGAGCAAAGACAAAGGGTGTGTTAATGGTGTGGTGAAAGAAAAAGTGTTAGCGCAGAGAGGGTGTTAAATGATGGAATAATGAACAGCCCTGGCCAAAAGCACAAAGATGAAAAAAAAACAGTGGGCAGGCACATGGTTAAAAAAAATGAATGAAGAAACAAACCAAAATAAAATAAAAAATAAAAATAAAAAAAGGGGGCCAGACATGCTCTGAAATTACTGAACTCAATGTTCAGTCCGGTAGGCTGTAGCGTGCCCAATCGGTAAATGAGATGACGTTCCTTGAGCTTACGTGGATGTTCACTGGAACACTGCAGCAAACCGAGGACAGAGATGTGGGCAGGAGAGCACGGGGGAAGTGTTGAAATGGCAAGCAAGCGAAAGCTCGGGGTCACGTTTTCGAACTGAGCGAAGGTATTCCGCAAAGTGGTCACCCAATCCCCGTTTGATCTCCCCAATATAGAAGAGACCGCATTGTGAGCAGCGAATACAGTATACTAAATTGAAAGTAGTACAAGTAAATCGCTGTTTCACCTGAAAGGAGTGTTTGGGGTCTGGGATAGTGAGGAGAGAGGAGGTAAAGGGGTAGGTAGTACATCCCCAACGATTGCATGGGAAGGTACCATGGGAAGAGGACAAGGTGTCGGGGATAGTGGAGAGAGAGGTCAGTGCGTAAATGTGGCGGTGCCTGGCACCGAGTGTGGATCTCAGGATGCGGCAAGAACAGCAGTCCGAGGAACGTTGTAATTCTCGGAGATACCTGGGTGCATTCAAAACATGAAGGACGAAACTTCAGTTGAAATCCATGTGGAATATGTCGGAGCCAGAGACAGTCACTGAGGAAGGAGATGTGGCTGTGAAAACAAGTTTTAGTAGACACTTTATCAAATACCAGGAGGGAAACAGAAAGCAATGAAGGTGAACAAGGTAGAAGAGGCAAGTGAAAATCGCGGAGAGAAGAGCAGAGATTCTTCAGGAGCCACCCCTGCTCTCATGCCCACATCTCTGTCCTGGGCTTGCTGCAGTGTTCCAGTGAATCAATGCAAGTTCGAGGAACAGCATCTCATTTACCAATTAGGCACGCTACAACCTACCGGACTGAACATTAAGTTCAATAATTTCAGAGCATGACTGGCCCCCAACTTTTTAATTTTTTTTTGTTTTATCATTCACTTTTTTTTAAACCATGTGCCTGTCCACTGTTTTTTTTCATGTTTGTGCTTTTGGCCAGGGCTGTTCATTATTCCATCATTTAACACTCTCTCTGCACTAACGCTTTGTCTTTCACCACACCATTAACACACCCTTTGCCTTTGCTCCATGACCTTCTGGTCAGTTATTCTCTGTGGCCCCTCTGTCCTATCAACACCTCTTTTATTCTCTATTGCCCGACCCCCCCCCCTTTATTTGCTTAAAAACTGTTACATTTCTAACCTTTGCCAGTTCTGATGAAAGGTCACTGACCCGAAACATTAACTCTGCTTCTCTCTACAGATGCTGCCAGGCCTGCTGAGTATTTCCAGCACTTTTTGTTTTTATTTCATCCTCCTTAGGTGTTGATTGAGGAATAAATGTTGGCCAGTAAATCAGGATAACTCTCCTGTTCTTCTTTGAACAGTTTGCCACGCTCACAAGAAGCACAGTGATGATAACTCAGAACCAAACTGAAGCGTTATAAAAATGGGAACAAATTTTTTAAGACTGATATGTGCTGTCAACAAAATGGAGGACAAGACACAGGACCCTCGGCATCTCTTGCATCAAAATCCACAACCGTGTCCATTAAGACTAAAAAGCAATTAAACACCATTTGCATGGAAATGTGACAGATAGTCACACCGTGGATGTGAGCTATACTCAAAAACAATACTACAAGACCTTTCTCAGACTTCTTGTCTCTGAATAACCTCCATTACAATAGAGTGTGAACCAACCTCATCTCCTCAGAAGTGGGTCATTAAGGCTTATATACCTCAGCTAGGACTGAAACCTGAATCACGTGGGCAAAATCAACCCTTTAATATTCACCTTAAAAGGTAATTGTTTTAAGGAACAAAGGGGGTTGTTTTCAGGACAGGACCAGAGACAACATCAGTGTCGTCTGTCCTCAGCCACAATGCGCACCAAAAAGCCATTTTCAATTCCAGCAAGGCTGAGGAAGAGAAATCCGTTTCAGCCAACCTAGTTGAACATTGCTGACACAAGCTGGAAGCTAGCTACAGCAGATACAAGAACATGCCTTTATAAAAATGACTCTTCAACCAGTGAGAATTGCCCGAAAGCATCAGCACCATCTTCACCCCAAAGTGAACCACCAGGAGACAGCAACAATCCAACGACTACCAGTCAACCAGCAAACAGGTCTGCAAGTTTAAAATTCACTTTTCGAGGGGATCCCACAGGTTATTCGTGAAACAAGAGACTTTTACAACTTGAACTCTGACCACCTCTTATCCTGTACTTTTCTATCTATCTTCTCGTGAGTGCGTGTGAAAGTGAATGCGTGCGTGAGTGGTATTGCGAACATTTTCAGGGAATGAGTATTGCTTAATAAATATTTCATCTATTGTTCTAAACCTACAAGAAAATCTGTACTGTCTGTTTAAATTGCAAATAAAACACAAGGGGTTAAAACACTAGTAACAAAACACTTGCTGTGGTCAGTTGGGAGGTGAACAGTGGAAACCAAGCACACCATCACCCACTTGGCCATAAGTTTTTTTATTTGTTTCATGGAATGTAGGCATCGCTGGCAATGTTACGCATCGCCAATTGCCCTGGAGATGGTAGTGGTGAGCTGCCTTCTTGAACTGCTAAAGTGCAGGTCCACCCACAGTGCTCTTTGGGAGTTCCAGGATTTTGATCCAGCGACAGTGAAGGAACAGTGATATATTTCCAAGTCAGGATAGTGTGTCATTTGGAGGGGAACTGTGTCGGTGGTGTTCCCATGTGTATGCTGCCCTTGTCTTCCAGGTCGAAGTCGTCGCGGGTTTGGAAGGTGCTGTCAAAGGAGGTATGTTAAGTTGCAGCAGTGCATCTTGTATATGGTACACAGTGCTATCACTTTTCTTCGGTGGTGGAGGGAGTGAATGTGAATAATATGTAATAGTGTAAGAGCGCCATGGGACCTTTAACATCTACTTGAGGAGGGCAGATGGAGCCTCAATTTAATGCCTCATTCGGAAGACGGCACCTCCTACAATACAGCACTCACTCAGTACTGCACTAAAGCATCAGCCTGGATTATGTAAATGGTTTATTAGGTCTCTGGAATGGGGTTTGAACCCACGACCATCTGACTCAGGGGTGAGCTTTCTATCACTGGGCTGAAAATTATAGCCCCATCAAATGTGGGGTGTCGTGGCAGTGGGTCGGAAAATGCCTCCAGCAGATGGATGCCAGGAAAACTCGGCCTGATATTGCCGGCACCAGTGAGGCTTCATGGCGGGCCCCCGCCACTCGGCGATAGGAGCCAAATTTATATATTGAAATGTATTTAAATAAATTAATTAATTACCCGCTCCCGCCATCTGTTCTGGAGTGATATTGCTGCAGGCGGCCGGCACATCCGCCTCTTCGGAACCCTGTCCGGGGATCCAAGGCGGGACTCTGTTGAGGAGGGGCAAGCAGATAAGTGTTTCAGTGCTGGGGGGAGTGGGTCAAACTCATCTCATTGGTGCAGGGGATAGTGGGAAGGGGTAAAGTTCACAATTTATGAACTGTGTATGGGGGGGTCGTAGGTCAGGTGCACAAGTATTTTGGGGAGAGGGAGAGGGCAAGCAATGAATCATACGGTTATTCGGGGGGTGGGAGAGGGACTAAAAACACCTATTTAATTTTTTTGAATCAATTTTAAGTCACTATCTCTTTAAGTAGTCAAATTAAATGGAAGTGCTCAAAGCCCTTTAAAAATGGTGTTGGCGGCTGATGCCATGCCAGGGACGGACAGCCCGCCCCCTCCATGAGATCGAGATGGGCAGTCCGCCCTAGCCATTTAAATGAGCCACCGTGCTGAATAGCATGGTGGCTCCGCAAAGTGCAGTCCGCATGAGCGGACCGCCATTGTTTACGTTTGCCGCCGATTTCAGCTGCAGACCTGCAAAATGCAGCCCACTGAGTCACCTCTGACACCTTTTAGTGCCTATTGTGCTTGTCTGTCCATGCTAATCATGCTGACCCCAAAAACACTGGACTCTAACACCAGCATCATGCCCTGAAGAAATGCTGCCCCAAGATGTATAAATATAGTACACAAAAAGCATTGAACAGTTTTTCTGTTTCTACATTGGTTCAAAAAAATAAAATCGGTTGCATTTGAAAATGTATTAATGAATACAAATCTAACCAGCTTACTGGCAGATTGTTATGTGATGCAAGTGACACTGGAGGATGTGACGATCCTAATTTGTTAATTTTAGTTCATTTTTACAGGCCATTTTAGCCCTTGTGTGCATTTATCAGTGATACAGAGTTTCATGGGAACATTTAGAAGACAATTTAAGATGCTGTTTTTGGTGATTTCAGTCAAAGAGGCCAGTCAAATTTTTCTTTGAAAAGAAACTTAAAGTGCTCTCAAGAATCGAAGGAACATCTGCAATCTATCAATATTGACCTCATTCACGATATGGTATTCTTTAGAACTGCACTTATCTTCCTGCATACATCCAATTGACAGATTATAAATCAGGCATCATTTAGACTGGCAGCACATTTTCAACCTAGAATAGTGCCTGGAATGAAGATCCCCTTGGAATGCAGTCTGTTACCTAGGCAACACCATTCCCTTTGCAACCCATTCAGAATGTGAGACATATTTTCTGGTTTTATTTTTAGATTTCATGTGTTTTCATTCTGCCATTAGGTATTTTAAAACAAAATGAAAATGATTTATACAAATACTATTTCAGAATTCCATGGCTCCATTTTGATAATTGTTCTCTCAACTTGCTCTTGTATGATCAAAGAATATAATATTTTGAAGATTATAGTCTCAAAATGGAGTTAAATTCATCCAGGTGCCATTGTAACATTTTAGCATGGTTAGTAACACCCCCAAATTTCAGCTTCCTTCCCTCCCCCACCTGATTAACTTTCAAATTGTGACAGCTTATTCAAGAAAGGTCAATATGAGTCAATACCTACTACGGGCAAACCACTGTTCTCGGTTAGATGATGTCTCTTACTTTTCCCCCCACTCTTCCAACTCCTTGTCCTTCTTGTCCTGCCTGCAGCCTTTGGCACAGTTGATCAGACGATCCTCCCCCAACATCTCTCCACCATCACCCAGCTGGGTGGGGCTGCACTTGCCTGGTTCCATTCTTATCTATCTAATCATAGCCAGAGGATTTCCTGCAATGCTTCTCTTGCCTCTTCCGCACTATCACTTCTGGTATCCCCCAAGAATCTACCCTTGGTCCCCGACTATTTCTTATCTACATGCTGCCCCTCGGCGACATCATCCGAAAATACAGCTTCAGTTTTTACACGTACGCTGATAACAGGCAGCTCTACCTCACCACCTCTCTCAACCCCTCCACTAATTCTAAATTATCAGTTTGCTTATCCAACATCCAGTCCTAGATGAGCAGAAATTTCCTCCAACTTAATATTTGGAAGACTTAAGCCATCGTCTTCGGTCCCTGTCACAAATTCTATTCCCTGAACACTGATTCCACCCCTCTCAGTGGCAACACTCTGAGGCTACACCAGATTGTTTCCAACCTTAATGTTATATTTGACCCCGAGATGAACTTCCAACATAGCGCGCCATTACGAAGACTGCCTAGATTCTGGAATGCCCTCCTTAAACCTCTCTTTCCTCCTTTAAGACACACCCTAAAACCTACCTCTTTGAGCAAGCTTTTGGCCACCTGCCCTAATATTTCCTCATGTGATTCAGTGGCAAAAGTTTTGTTTGATAATGCTTCGCTGAAGCACCTTGGGATGTTGCATCAATACAACTTGTTGGTGTTGCTTCCAAAGCTCCAATTTCGCTCCCTCAGGTAAATCTACAGAAAGGACCATCAAGTCCATTACTAACCATCTTAAATGGGACAACCTCATTTAGTACTCTTCTCAATAAGGAAGACCCTTCAACTCTTGTGTCAGCCTCATCTGGATATTGAACGATCTCATCCCCTTTATTACCACCCATTTGATAATTAGTCACTATTGGCAAATGTAGTAAAATTAGAGAAACAGCTGTTCTGTTGCCAAGACCGCTTATTTACTATTAGCATTTAAATTGTGTTTGTTATAAATTTACATGCAAGATATTTGTAGACAGAAAAATACAATTTCTTCATTAGATTTCTTCCCTTGAAGGCACACCCATAAATTATGTAACATTTAACAATCATTAAAAAAAATGGCAAATTACACTTCAGTTTCCCTAAAGGCAACAATGCTTGTGAAACTCCCTTCTTCAGATTCCTTCAAGGCTCAGTGAGTAAATGTATTGTGTACTTTGGAAAAAAACATGAGGACTTCCATTATACAATGCTGTAGTCTCATATCCTCCAGCAGTCGTTCACAGAAACAGTTTACGCCAGCATCTTTCACCAGATCCTCATACACTGTCCTCCCTCCTACAGTTCACTCTTCCTTCCTTACTTCTCCCCCTCCATCTATTCAGTTCATTCTCGCACTTTTAATCCCTCCCTCAATGCTGCCACCTTTCACCCCCTCCCAACCCTTCAGTTCATACTTACACTTTTCACCTCTTCCTCACTAAGTTCATGTGATCTCACAAAAGTAGGAGAAATTACAACCAACTTATTCTTGGTGCAACAGGGGGTTGGACTGGAGTAGATTTTCTGTGCCTTTAGTTTAAAAGTGTACGCAGGTCTGTTCACTGCATATGCTTGACTAAAACCATGGACTCAGACTCAGCTTAACACTGCAACTGGGCACTTCTGGCAATCATTAGTCTGGATTATGTATTTTAAGTATTGATGTTTACATAACTCTACAACCATCTGATTCAGAAGCAAAAGTACTACCACCTAAACCAAAGTGAAACATGTAAACAAATCCACACAGATTAGGAGGGTCTCAGATTTAGTTCCCCAGTCTGTCTAAACACTGCAGGTTTGAACCGCTGTTGCCATTTTTTAAATGATTATTTGTTCCAACAAGTGTCTTTGTGCTAAGTTAAATTACAATTACAATTTACACAAACACAACTGGCCACAATTGGTGAATATTAAAAACAGAGGTAATGAGGCTGTCAGACAAAAAAATTATGCAACTTGGAACTGTTAATATTTTTAAACTTAATGGACTAGTTTTGAAGCTCTGCATTTCATAAGGTTAACTGCATGTAAAGTGTCATTCATGCCTTAATGATAACATAATTTTCATTCCCACAACTTTCCCTTTGATGGAGTATCTTTCTTACACAGCGAGTTAGGATGATCTAGAACATACTGCCTGAAAGGATAGTAACTATCAAAAGTGAATTGAATACGTGAAGGGGAGAAAATTGAAGCTCGATGGGAAAGAGCAGATTAGTGCAACTAACTGGATAGCTCTTTCAAAGAGTTGGCGGCACAGTTATGATGGGCTGAATTGCCTCTTTCTGTGCTGTACCATTCTATGATGCTATGGGCTAGATTTTGTTGTCCTGGCGGTGGGTGCAAAAAATGGTGACCGCCCCACACGGAACCTGGGCCACTGCGATCCTACAGCGGGCGGCCACTTAACATACTGACGGCGGCTATCCCCCCAATCACGTGGCGGGGCGGCATCGGCGACACCGTAAATAGCGTCACGTGATGCAGGAGCAGGTGCTGGCACCATCTTTAAAAGGCTTCCAGCCCTGCAAACAAAATGCAGAGCTGACAACATCCCCCCCTCAATTATAAACAAAATGCAGAGTTGACCCCTTCCCATCTATAAACAAAATGCAGAGTTGACCCCTTCTCCCCATCTACATACAAAATGCAGAGTTGACCCCTTCCCATATATAAACAAAATGCAGAGTTGACCCCTTCCCCCCATCTATAAACAAAATGCAGAGTTGACCCCTTCTCCCCATCTATAAACAAAATGCAGAGTTGACCCCTTCTCCCCAACTATAAACAAAATGCAGAGTTGACCCCTTCTCCCCAACTATAAACAAAATGCAGAGTTGACCCCTTCTCCCCAACTATAAACAAAATGCAGAGTTGACCCCTTCCCCCATCTATAAACAAAATGCAGAGTTGACCCCTTCCCCCCATCTATAAACAAAATGCAGAGTTGACCCCTTCCCCCCATCTATAAACAAAATGCAGAGTTGACCCCTTCCCCCCATCTATAAACAAAATGCAGAGTTGACCCCTTCCCATCTATAAACAAAATGCAGAGTTGACCCCTTCTCCCCATCTATAAACAAAATGCAGAGTTGACCCCTTCTCCCCATCTATAAACAAAATGCAGAGTTGACCCCTTCCCATCTATAAACAAAATGCAGAGTTGACCCCTTCCCCCCATCTATAAACAAAATGCAGAGTTGACCCCTTCCCATCTATAAACAAAATGCAGAGTTGACCCCTTCCCCCCATCTATAAACAAAATGCAGAGTTGACCCCTTCCCCCCCATCTATAAACAAAATGCAGAGTTGACCCCTTCTCCCCATCTATAAACAAAATGCAGAGTTGACCCCTTCTCCCCATCTATAAACAAAATGCAGAGTTGACCCCTTCTCCCCATCTATAAACAAAATGCAGAGTTGACCCCTTCTCCCCATCTATAAACAAAATGCAGAGTTGACACCTTCCCCTCCTCGGTGGCACCAGCTTCTCATGGATAGGAAAGTGAAGGGGCGTGAGGGCCGCACATCGAGCTCAAGATCGGGAATGGCTGAGAAGATCACGGCAGATGCCACTGAAATTTATGCAGAGGGGTATTTTAAATATTTGAACTAGGTCCAGTCGCAGAGCGGCGGAGGTGCTGCCACGAACCTTCCCTGCTCCAGGAAGATCAGGCCCAGCAATTCCGGCGTTGGGTTCCATGGTGGCCGCTGCCACTCTTATTATCCGCACCCCCCCGCCACGGAACCTGACGTCGGGCCGAGCACAAGATCCAGCCCCATGTATGTAAAATGTCTGGTAATTATGGTTCAAATAGTCTCACCATTTTTTGCTTAATTCTTCAGATCTTAGACAATCACTATTTTCATGGGTGAAGTGCCATGAAACAAGATCTGGTCAATTTGATGCTAGTGTTTCATTAGGGGAAAAAAATGAAGTGTAGACTGAATGTATATTCCGTGTACCTAAAATAGTAACATACGACATCAGGTAATATCTTATTTATTTATTTTATTTAGAGATACAGCACTGAAATAGGCCCTTCCACCCACCGAGTCTGTGCCGACCATCAACCACCCATTTTATACCAATCCTACATTAATCCCATATTCCCTACCATATCCCCACAATTCTCCTACCACCTACCTACATTAGGGGCAATTTACAATGGCCAATTTACCTAGCAACCTGCAAGTCTTTGGCTGTGGGAGCAAACCGGCGCACCCGGTGGAAACCCACGCGGTCACAGGGAGAACTTGCAAACTCCACACAGGCAGTACCCGGAATCGAACCCGGGTCGCTGGAGCTGTGAGGCTGCGGTGCTAGCCACTGCACCACTAGCTAGCAATACACAGACAACAATTAAATAAATCTTAATTTAATATTAGTGAATTATATCATTATTCAGTGAGCAGGTAAGCCATATAGATCAAAGTTCTCGATTTGATTCTCAGTCTGTGCTAGGCTGGTTGATGTCAGCCAGGGTAATGATAGAAGTGCTGCAACTACTGCAGTCCTGGGCAAGGGAATGGAAATAGGCAGGAATACTGTTATTGATGGGAAATCGCAAATATATTGCAACACACATTCTACTTTGTTGATATTTTTGTTTTGCAAACATTAGTATGTCTTTGTACATTGCAGAGATATCATGAATTTTTGACAGACTTTAGAAAGATCATAATTACACACAGATTATGGATGATCTAAAAAGCTTGCATGCTAACTTACCACATTTGGAAAAAGGGTTTTGGAAAGACATGCAAGAACCACTTAATTTTCCCTGTGAAGCCCTTTAATTTCTTCTGATTGGGTGGGTTGTCATTTCTTATTCTAACTTAGCATTCATACTTCTGTGGGAATATTATCAGTGTAGTAGGTTATGATTCAACCTCAATGGGTGAGGCGCTTTTTCAGGCTGAGGCGTTGTTCGCAACACCTAAACTCATTCTGGTGCGAGGAGGCATAAGCGAGAGATTCCAATCTACTGCCATGAGTGAGATGCACCACTGGACTGCAGTAAAGAAGCAGTTAAGTTTGTCCAAGGCACAGTTTTTCAGGGCCATAATTGAAAGTTCAGTGGGCTGGATATGATTGAAATGAGAAATAGGTAATTATTGTAATTGATTGTAACACATTAAAAGAGTACAAGATGGCACCTTCTCCAGTATGCTTTTGGGATGTTGTGCCTCCATTTGTAAAAGCAGGATGAAGTGTGGTACACTTATATGCTGTTAATTTGCTGGTATTTTATGCTGTTATCTGCAAGTAGCAGGATAACTGCACAAAAATTAAAACAGGGCTGCTTCACTTGTCCCTTTCATCTTTGACATGCTTTGCATTTTATTTGAAGCAAACATTTTAAATACTCAAAACAGGAGAAAGGGGAAGGGATTTTTTTCCCTAGATCCTTGCTGCAATGGTATCCCGATAAGTACAGTATCAAGCAGTTACCATAGCATGCTAATTAACAGACAGACCTGCTCTATTTTTTGGGAAAGTATCTGCAGAACTTTAAGTGAGCAATCTTCCTCTAAATTGGTAGTACTTTGCTTAGCTGACAACCACAGTGTCGCAGTTTTCTCACCAGCTGCTATTTGCTGCTGATGACAGCATTTTTCCTCCCTGCGGGATCAGTGGCCCTCTTGATTACACTCCCGGATTGAGTGATCTGCAAATTAAAGGCATGGAAAGCCAATTTAAAGCAACATTCCCTCATACATATCTTCTGCACCATCACTATTTAACTCTGGAAAATATCGAACTTTAAACACGTGTCAATAAATTACATAACCATAAGGTGCTGAAAGATTATCTGGTACAGTGTATTTTCTCCCCCATGATTCTACACTCTAGCCACCTGACTCCACACGCGGAAATCAACTCTCAATTTAGATGCCACAAACCCAGATTGAATAACAGAATAGGAATGTCTATACTGGTCCGATAACCAAATTCCAGCTGTCTGAAAACCGGAACTGTTCAAAAACCAGGCATTTTTGAAAAATACTCAGATGCAACAGCTTAATGTCAATTTATCATAATTACTTGAATTAAACTTTAAAAAACTGAAGACACAGCTTTTTACAGTATCCTCCTTAAAGAGTAATGTGAAGTTAATGCTTCTCAAGTTTAATTTTCTCTTTCCATCAATTTCTACCCGACTTGTTTTGAAATTGTGAAATGTTGGCGACAACTGGCAGATCCTCCCCCGCCCCCAACACCCACCGCTTCCTGGCTCAGGGCCAGGCTCCAGTCGGCAGGATACTAAGCCGAGGCCCATGGTTATCCTCGGCTCTGACTGACCCGGAGGGTAGTCGCTGGCTCCATGTTCGAAATCTGGCACCCAAGGGTGCCTGATTTCGGATATCGGACCTGTAGTTATTTTGCTGAATATTGTATGTTTCAACAAAATTGACAAAATCACATGTAAATTAAAAATATATATTTTTACTCACACAGGCCAAATCCTGTTTTTAAGATTGACATATCTAGATTGGAAATTAAGAGCTAGCAGACATTTAAAGCAACTACATGCCTTAATTTGCTGTGTCACGCCAACTTGCATTGTTGAATGATAATTTTCTTCAATCCACTGACTGGAGATCTGAATTTATGTTTTTTTGGAAAAACTTTTTGAAAAGAACTGATTACAAAATGACTTTGCTAGCAGCTTAGGATGGCCACCTAATTTGCAACACTGTATCTTACGTTGCCAGGCCTGTGAGGGAGACAAAATGGCAGTTCATTCCCCAGCAAGAACCAAGACCCAGGAGGTTTAACGCAACTACCTGTTCTTTTTAGCAAGAGAGAAATACTGCTAACTGCTATGTTTGAATCAGAGTGACTGTCATGTGTCAAGCCCCTCCCCATCTGTGGTTTTTGAGCTCAGGTCTTTCTGCAGCAAAGGAGAAGCTTCTGGACTCTGACACGTGCAGATCCAAGTGGGGGGGTCCCCCTCTCTCTCGCCATTTCAGCTTTCAAGCTTCAAACTCTTCCTGTTGACTGACCATACTCCGGCTACAATTAGAAACCCCGTTGGAGGAAATCATCCGCATCACTGTCTCCAAGAGAACCACCGAACCAGTCATCTAATTCTTCAAACTAAAAGCCTCAGGACCACCGAATTCAACTAGAAGCCAGGTGAATCACCAAACTCCACAGACTGTATGCCCCTTTTTTCTATGGTCTCTAGCTCAACCAATCTGTCTTTGTCCATTCTGTAACCTATTTCTGTGTTTGTAAACCTCTGGTGTGTGCGCGTGAGTGAAAGTTGGCACTGAGTTTATTATTTTTATTAGTCCAGTTTAGGTATAATAAAGTTAAAGTCTTTGTTAACTCAAGAAAAGTTGTCTGACTGGGTCTTGTTATGATCATAACAAGTAAGTAATCAAACACCTACAGAACTGGCCAGTACATCCACTTTAAGAATTAAACTGTTGTGGTCAAACAAGGACAGATAAAAGAGGGAAGCCCTCCTCACTTGACCGTTAACAGCTGTTTCTGGCTAAATGCAGACCGAACATTAGTTTTATTCTCTATCATAATTTATTTTTGAGAGAAATTCATCTGTCATATAGAAACAGTGTGAGGAAGTTGAAGTAGCAGCTTCAGGATGCGTAAGCACCAGGGAAGGATTTATACTCAAGCAAGGCTGCAGAGCTTCTGGCTGAAGCCATTCAGGTGGCTTTGGCCTTACTAATATTGGAAAAGTTCTGGTATATTCATTGTTGGATGCCAGACAAGCAGCCAGACAGGACAATGGTGACCAGTCATTGCTTTGCAGCAATCCTAACTAAGCACAGCAAAATAACACTGCTAAAGAGTCAGAGGATCAGAGACTCACAAAAACAGGTTGTTTTCTGCCAACAACTCGCGAAGGAGTACCATCCATTCCCAACAGCAGATTCCAGAGCTTAAGGCCTTGGGCTCCCTCCTATTTCTTAACTACATGCTGCCTCTCAGTGGCATCATCCGAAAGCATAGCGTTAGTTTTCACATGTATGCCGACAACACCCAGCTCTACCTCAACACCAACTCTCACTCCTCCACTGTTGCTAAGTTGTCAGACTGCTTGTCCATCCAGAATTGGATGAGGTCCCTCCAATTAAACATTAAGAAGACTGAGGTACTGGTTTTCAGTCCTCACTCCAAACTCCATTCCCTAACTACCAACTCCATCCCTCTCCCTGGCAACTGTCTGAGACTAAATCAGTCTGATTGCAACCTCGGTGTCACATTTGACCCTGAGATGAACTTCCGATTACATATTCGCGCCATCACTAAGACAGCCTGCTTTCACCTTTGTGTCGCTGCACTTTGCCTCGTCTCAGCTCATCTGCTACTGAAACCCTCATTCATGCCTTTGTTACCTCTAGACTTGACGATTTCAACGCACTCCTGGCTAATTTCCCACAATCTACCCTCCGTAAACTTGAGATCATCCAAACTTCATGTCTTAACTCGCACCAAGTACCATTCACCATTTATTCTTGTGCTTGCCGACATACATTGACACCCAATCAACATCTTGATTTCAAAATTCTCATCACTGTTCTCAAATCCCTCCACGGCTTCAGCCCTCCCGATCTCTGTAATCTCCTCCAGCTCCACAACCCTCCGAGATATCTGTGCTGCTCTAATTCCGGCCTTTTGTGCATCCCCGATTTTAATCGCTCCACCATTGATGGTCACACCTTCAGCTGCTTCAGCCCTAAGCTCTGGAATTTCCTCTCTATGCCTCTCTGCCCCTCTACCTCGCTTTCCTCCTTTAAGACACTCCTTAAAACCTACATCTTTGGCCATGCTTTTGGTCATCTGACCTAATGTCTCCTTGTGACTGTCACACTTTGCTTTATAATGCCTCTATGAAGTGCCTTGGTATGTTTTATTACATTAAAGGCACTATATAAATACCAGTTGTAGTTTTTTTTATTTATTCGTTTTCATGGGATGTGGGCGTCACTGGCCAGGCCAGCATTTATTGCCCATCCCTAGTTGCCCATGAACCACTGCAGTCCACATGGGGTAGGGACACCTACAGTGCTATTCAGAAGGGAGTTCCAGGATTTTCAACGGCAATATAGTTCCAAGTCAAGAAGGTATGTGGCTTGGAGGGGAACTTGCAGGTGGTGGTGTTCCCACGCATCTGCTGTCCTTATCCTTCTAGTTGGTAGAGGTCGCGGGTTTGGAAGGTGCTGCCTGAGTAGCCTTGGTGCATCTGGTAGATGCTACCCACTGCTGCCACTGTGCGCCGGTGGAGGAGGGTGGTAATGTTTGTGGACAGGGTGCCAATCAAGCGGGCTGCTTTTGTCCTGGATGGTATCAAGCTGTTTGAGTATTGTTGGAGCTGCACCCATCCGGCAAGTGGAGAGTATTCCATCACACTCCTAACTTGTGCCTTGTAGATGGACAGGCTTTGGGGAGTCAGGAGGTGAGTTACTCACCACAGGATTCCTAGCCACTGACCTGCTCTCGTAGCCACAGTATTTATGTGGCTACTCCAGTTTCTGGTCAATGGTAACCCCGAGGATGTTGATAGTGGGGGATTCAGCGATCGTAGTGCCGTTGAATGTCAAGGGAAGATGGTTAGACTCTTTCTTTTTGGAGATGGTCACTGCCTTGCACTTGGGTGGCGTGAATGTTATTTGCCACTTATCAGCCCAAGCCTGGATATTGTCCAGATCTTGCTGCATTTCTACACTGACTACTTCAGTATTTGAGTCATTGCAAATGGTGCTGAACATTGTGCAATCATCAGCGAACATCCCCATTTCTGACCTTATGATTGAAGGAAGGTCATTGATAAAGCAGCTGAAGATGGTTGGGCCTAGGACACTACCCTGAGGAACTCCTGGAGCTCAGATGATTGACCTCCAACAACCACAACCATCTTTCTTTGGGCTAGGTACGATTCCAACCAGCGGAGAGATTTTCCCGATTCCCAATGACTCCAGTTTTGCTAGGGCTTCTTGATGCCACACTCGGTCAACTGCTGCCTTGATGTCAAGGGCAGTCACTGTCACGTCACCTCTTGAGTTCAGCTCTTTTGTCCATGTTTGAACCAAGATTGTAATTAGGTCAGGAGCTGAGTGGCCCTGGCGGAACCCAAACTGAGCGTCACTGAACAGGTTATTGCTAAGCAAGTGCCGCTTGATAGCACTGTCAATGACACCTTCCATCACTTTACTGATGATTGAGAGTAGACTGATGAGACGGTGATTGGCCAGGTTGCATTTGTCCTGCTTTTTGTGTACAGGACATACCTGGTCAATTTTCCACATTGCCGGGTAGATGCCAGTGTAAAAGCTGTACTGGAACTATTTGGCTAGAGGCGTGGCAAGTTCTTGAACACAGGTCTTTAGTACAATTGCCAGAATGTTGTCAGGGCCAATAGCCTTTGCAGTATCCAGTGCCTTCAGGCGTTTCTTGATATCATGCGGACTGAATCGAACTGGCTGAAGACTAGCATCTGTGATGCTGGGGACATCAGGAGGAGGCAGAGATGGATCCTCTACTCGGCACTTCTGCCTAAAGATTGTTGCAAATGCTTCAGCCTTGTCTTTGGCACTGATGTGCTGGGCTCCCCCATCATTGAGGATGGGGATATTTGTGGAGCCACCTCCTCCAGTTAGTTGTAAAAGCAAAATACTGTGGATGCTGGAAATCTGAAATAAAAACAAGAAATGCTGGAAATACTCAGCAGGTCTGGCAGCATCTGTGGAGAGAGAAGCAGAGTTAACGTTTCAGGTCAGTGACCCTTCTTCAGATATAGGCCAGACCAGGTAAGAACAGCAGATTTCCTTCCCTAAAGGACATTAGTGAACAACAATCGACAACGGTTTCCTGGCCATCATTAGACTAGCTTTTTAATTCCATTTTTTGTTTATTAATTGAATTCAAATTCCACCTTCTGCCATGGCGACATTCGAACCCATGTCCCCAGAGGAATAACTTGGGTCTCTGGGTTACTAGTCCAGTGACAAAACCATTATGCCATCACCTCCCCGCAAGTTATCGTAGTTTAATATGGTAAAACATCCCAAGGCACTTCACAGTAGCATTATCAAGCAAAATGTGATACCAAACGACATAAGGACATATTAGGACAGGTGACCAAAAACTTGGCAGAGGTAGGTTTTAAGGAGCATCTCAAAGGAGGAGAAAGTGGTAAAGTCGTTTAAGAAGGAAATACCAGAGTTTAGAGCCTAGTCAGCTGAAAGCATAGCTGCCAATGATGGACTGAATAAAATAGGATATGTGCAGGAGGCCAGAAGTGAAGGAGCGCAGAGATCTCAAAAAGCTGGAAGAGGTTACAGAGATAGGGAAGGGCGAGGCCATGGAGGAATTTTAGAACAAGGATGATCATTTTAAAACTGAAGTGTTGCCAGACTGGCTATTAACAGACATGGTGAAAGACAAGCTTTGTTATTCACTTGGGCTGGGATTTCAATATCCTCCGGCAGGATAGGTCAGATTCCATAGCATGCTGATGGAGCAACTCCATCTGCCACACTTTTGTCCTCTCACTTTATCAATGTCCCTTTACAACTTATTGCTCCCATCTACACTACATACTGTGACACCCAACTTTGGTGTTGTCAGAAAACTTGGATATCTGGCTTTCCATTCTAAATAACTGATAAATATGGTGACAAGTTGAAGAACCAATACAGATTCCTGGGGCGCACCATGGGTCACATCCTGCAACTGAAGTACATACCCCAATATCCCTACTTTCTGTCTCCTATCAATTCCCTATCCATGTCACAAGGTTGCCTCCAATTCCATGTGCTTCCATTTTTCCCAACAGTCCTTTGCATGGAACCTTAACAAATGCCTCTGGCATATAAACAATATTCATAGGCATTCCCCTATCTATCACATATGTGACCTCTTCAAAAACCATAACCAGATTAATCAGATATGAATTACCTTTTACAAATCCATACTGGCTCTCTGATCAATTCTGATTTGTCCTAGTGCTCAGTCGCTCTGTTCCTAATAACAGAATCTAGTAATTTCCCCACAACAGACATCAGACTAATAGGCCTATCACTGGGTCAAAAACCTGGTTCAAGTCTCCCAACCTTCTTAAATAATGGAGTGACATTGGCAATTTTCCAATCCAAGGGGACAATTCCTGAATCAAGACACTTGTGGAAGATCATCACTAAAACATCTGCAATCTCCTTTTAATATACTGGGGTGGAACACATCACATCTGGAGACTTGTCTACCTTCAGTCTCATTATATTCTCCATTAGCATTTTTTTTTAAAATTTAGCCAGATCCTCCCCTTGGTTAATTTTATAGCTTTCCTAGTGAGTCTGATACTTTATCCTCTTCCACTACCGTGAAGAACATGGATATGTGTGAAACTCCAGAAAGCCTGCTGAGGAAGGATAATGCTAGAACCAATCTTTACTGAGTTTCACATTTACTGTACAGAATAAAAGGATTAAAAACATGTAGCTCCTCACTCAAAACCCTCCACCAGTCTCAGTAACTGTCTGCTTATAAGTGCTCAAGTAAGACCCCAGTTAACACCCTCCACCTGCAAATAATCAAATAATTGATACACAATTAACATATTAACAATATTCACCCATTTATAACATTAAATATGAACAGAAAATGCTAAATGTACTCAGGTCAGTCAGCAACTGTGGCGAGAAGAACAGTTAATGTTTCATATCAGTAACCTTTCATCAGACCTGACCAGAACTTTTTGATGGCCGGAATTTTACGTGGAGGTGCTGGCCCTGCCCACTGGTTGGAAAGCCAGGGCGGGCCCCCCTCCAGTGGGCCTGGAAACCACGCTATTTTGCGTTGCTCTAGTACTTAAGTGCCTGCAGTCAGGGCTTCTGCCCCTCTTGAGGCAGCTGTCCCACCTCCAAGAGCTACAGGCCAGAGGGTCAGCAACTATTTAGTCCCAACAGCACCATCAGAAGCGATGGCCACTGGTGGCACTCCACCCAGTGACAGGAGCCACGATGGACACCTGCTATGAATAGGTAAGTGGGGTCGAAGCTCGCCGGGGCCAATCGTCAGTCTCTGGCGTGGGGAGGGGAACTGGGACGAGTCGATGGAGAAGGTGGAGGTGGGAGGAGTCGATGGAGAGGGAACAGCCCATGCTGCCTAGGGGGCCCTTCATGGGGCATCGGGTGCTCATACAGGAGGACCCCCCCACCGCAGCCCACAAGCAGGCTGCCAGGTATTGCTGGGCAGCTTACTCAGGTGCCGAAGTTTCCGTTTGCTGCTGGTAATGGGAAGAGGCCTTTCAATGGCCATTAATTGGCAAGATAGCTGCAGGGTGGGTAGGCGACGGGCATGGCACCCCTGCCATCCTACATGATTTTACCACCTGCCTCCTAGCCCACTATGTGGGGGCAGGGGAGATGGGTGTAAAATTCCAGCCTATATTCCAGATTTCCAGCATCTGCAGTAATTTACCTTTCTATATTAAATACATTTTTGAATGAATGTATAACAGCTTCATTAAACATTAATGCATTCTCTTGAAAAGGAAAAAGTAAACATTTATCAGAATGGACACACCACATTCCATTCAGTAATTTTTTCTGGCGAGGGATTTGAGATTTAAAAATGAAAGGTACACAAGATGGGACAACTGTAGAAATTACCTTGCAGATTTACACCAAACTGAAGTACAACAGGAACAAATAAAACAAAAATAATCACATTGTAGAATTTCACAATGAGCTGTTCACTCATTATTCTGAATGCCTTCTTGGCAACAAGATTCGGAAGGGGCTTCACAGGGTAGACACAGAGATTGTTTCCCCTTGCTGGGGAATCTAGAACTAGGGGGCACAGTCTTTGGATAAGGGGTCGATCATTTACGACTGAGATAAGGAGGAATTTCTTCTTGAATTTTTGGATTCGTCTACCCCAGAGGGTTGTGAACACCACCACTTGCAAGTTCCCCTCCAAGCCACACACCATCCTGACTTGGAACTATATCACCGCTCCTTCACTATCACTGGGTCAAAAACCTGGAATTCCCTTGCTAACAGCAGTGTGGTTGTACCTGCAACAGATGAACTGCAGCGGTTCAAGAAGACAGCTCATCACCACCTTCTCAAGGGTAATTAGGGATGGGCAACAAATGCTGGCCTTGCCAATGACGCTCACTTCCCATGAAAGAACAACAAAAATGAGGCACCGGCAAGAGTACAATTCTACTGTTATTTTTATGTGTGAATACTGCATTTCTGTTTCCATTTAGTTCACTTTTTTATTTAAATTATGTGACAGAAATTGCAATTAGCTTTTTTAAAAGCAGAACTGTAAATGTTTTCCTTCTGTCATTCATTTCATTCAAGCGATTAAATAAATTGGGTAGAATCTATGATGTTGTGAATTGTATACGGGTCATTGGTCTGCATCTGTTTCTCATTTAATACTTTGATGTTCCCTCTCATTGAAAAAACTCAAATTAAAGCTGATGTGTGAATCATCCAATCCATCAGAAAGATAATACATTAAACAGCTTTGTTCTGAACAATAAAGTAAAAACTATAAAGTAGATCAATTTGTCCTGAGTGACAAGTTTTGGACTAATATCCAAATAAATTAGCCTGAAACAGATGCCTTTAATGAAGCAGGACAATCCCAGCAGAGGTCAGTGCCTCAAACAAGACTACCAAACTTGAAATTAGTCCATTAATTCTTACTGCTGTATTGCCAGCAATGATCAGCTTTCCTAAGGTACTTGGAAATGTATTTATAACTATATCTATCTAAAAAGATGAAAAAAATTAAAACACATTTTTACTCTGGCAACATGAGTTACAACTACAAAAATAAAACAAAAGGTTTCAACTGGCAGGCTAAACGAGGTGTTGGCAGTTGACAACTCTTCTGCAGCTAAAGAAGGTTAGGAATTCACCAGTGCATGAAGACTAAGTGCAGCAGAGAAATCTTTCTCGTTGGTCAGTTGCAATGAAGTGTGTGGCCACACAACAGATAAATAGGTCAATAAGGCATGGTGACTGCAGAAGATTTTAAGGAATTGTTAAAGCACTCACAATGTCAGAATGGAACCCACAGATTAACACCCCCAAATTGGAAAATGATGATCGAGAAAGGAGGAAGTGAGAGAATGAGTATGAGTGAGAGAGATTAGAACAACTTAAGAACAAACATTTTCTTGAAAACTCAGCAAAGAAAGATCACACAGATAGAGTGAGTGGAGGCAAAGATTACATGTGACCACAGCACAAGTGCAGAGAGGCACAGGGAGACTGAGTGAACAGATTGTACAGAAGTAGAGAGACAGACACAAAGAGTAAGCAGAGAGTAGGGATAGAAGGCAGAGAGAAGATAAAAAGGACAACAGTTCAGTTCTTTTAAAGCAATGTCAAAAATCCTGTCTTCTGCAAAACAGAACCTAAAGTCATAGATTCATTTATGGCATTGGAAAAGGCCATTCAACCCATTGATTTCAATCCTGCTCTCTGCGAAGAAATCTAGTCAGTCCCACTCCCCCACTTGATCCCGTAGCCCTGCAAGTTTATTTCCTTCAAGTGCCCATCCAATTTCCATTTGAAATCATTGATTGTCTCCGCTTCCGCCACCCTTGTGGGCAAGTTTCAGGTGATTACCACTCGCTGTGCAACAAAGTTCTTCCTCACATTCCCCCGCATCTCTTGCCCAAAACTTTCAATTTGTGTCCCTTAGTCTTTGTACAATCAGTTAATGGAAACAGATTTTCCTTGTTTAACCTATCTAAACCTGTCATAATCTTGTAACCTCTATTAAATCTCCCCTGAATCTCCTTTGCTCCAGGGAGAACCACCTCAGTTTTTCCAACCTAACCCTGTAACTAAAATACCCCCTCCCTAGAATAATTCTGGTAAATCTCCTCTATATCTCTCAAGCACTCTCACATCCTTCCTAAAATGTAACAACCAGAACTATACACAGCACTCTAGTTGGGGCGTGATAACTGAGAAGCTAATTAAGTGATATTCATTTTCTGTAACTCACCAGCCCTAATCAAGGTAAATTCTTGCTATTGCTGCAAACCGCAATTTTAAGTCATAGCAAATTTTGGTCGGAAAAGTGGGAAACAGTGAGCAGAATCCAAAAATAAGAGTACATAATATTAACAGGTTGCACTTAGTGTTTGGGTGCCATAAATTAATTATTAATATGTGATGTGTTTAAACAGAAAAATCCAAACCATTCCTATAATTTGCACAAATGTGTTTCGAGAGTGAGTTTTTGGCGCCTGCAATCAGTTTTTCAATTACCCTCAGAAGCATGTACTCCATTTTCATCCCATTTCTGCACTTTGCAAGACACTGTTTATGATTAAAACATTAGTCACCATGCATTCATGTACCCTGACTAAGACTATGAACTGAGATGGTGGTGAAGTGGTAATGTCACAGGACTGGTAATCCAGAGGCCCATGCTAATGCCCAGGGGGCACAGGTTCAAATCCCACCATGGCAGTTGGTGGAATTTAAATTCAATTAAGTTAATAAAAATCTAGAACAGCAAGCTAGTCTCAGTATTGGTGCCATGAAACTATCATCCATTGTTGCAAAATACAACATTGGTTCACTAATGTCCTTTTGGGCAGGAAATCTGCCATCCTTACCTGATCTGGCCTACATGTGACTTCAGATCAACAACAACACGATTGGCTCTTAACTGCCCCAGCAAGCCACTCAGTTCAAGGGAAATTGGGATGGGCAATAAATGCAGGCCTTGCCAGTGACACCAACATCCCATGAAGGAATAAAACACATGTTGTGTGGTGATGCCATGTGGACTATACCAGATTAGTGTAATTGGGAAAACCATAGAACCATAGAAAGGTTACGGCACAGAAAGAAGCCATTCAGCCTGAAAGGCTGAAAAAACTATCCACCCAATCTAATCCAGCGTCTGGTCCGTAGCCTTGCAGGTTACAGCACTTCAGGTGCAGGTCCACGTACCTTTTAAATGAGTTGAGGGTTTATGCCTCGACCACCAAGCCGGGCAGTGAATTCCAGACACCCACCACCCTTTGGGTGAAAAAGCTTTTTCTCATGTCCCCGTTATTCCTTCAACCAATCACCTTAAATCTGTGGCCCCTGGCAATTGACCTCTCCGCTAGGGGAACAGGTCCTTCGTGTCGATTCTATCTAGCCCCCTCATAATTTGGTACACTTCAATTAAGTCAACCCTCAGCCTCCTCTGTTCTAGCCTATCCTATCCAATCTTTCCTCATAGCTGCAATTTTCAAACCCTGGCAACATTCTTGTAAATCTCCTCTGTACCCTCGCCAAAGCAATTATGTCCTTCTTGTAATGTGGTGACCAGGACTGTACGCAATACTCCAGCTGCAGTCTAATCAGTGTTTTATACAGTTCCAGCATTACATCGCTCCTTTTGTATTCTATACCTCAGCCAATAAAGGAATGCATTCCATTTGCCTTCTTCACCACTTTATCTACCTGTCCTGCCACCTTCAGGGCCCTGTGGCCACCCACTCCAAGGTCTCTCACTTCTTCTACCCTTCTCAATATCCTCCCGTTTATTCTGTATTCCCTTGCTTTGTTTTCCCTCCCCAAATGTAATACCTCACACTTCTCCAGATTGAATTCCATTTGCCATTTGGCCGCCCACTCAACCAAACCATTGATATCATTCTGGAGTCTACAGCTATCCTCTTCATCAACTACATGGCCAATTCTTGCGTCATCTGCAAATTTCCCAATCATGCCTCCCACATTTAAGTCCAAATCACTAATATATACCACAAACAGCAAAGGATCCAACACTGAGCCCTGTGGACGCCTTCAACTCACAAAAACATCCATCGACCATTACCTTTTGTTTCCTGTCATTGAGCCAATTTTGGATCCAACGCGCCATATCCCTCTGTACCCCACGGACTTTAACTTTTGTGACCAGTCTGCCATGTGGGACCGTCAAAGGCGTTACTAAAAGCCATGTAGACCACAACCACTGCACCACCCTAATCAATCCGCCTTGTTACTTCCTCAAAAAATTCAGTTAGTAAGACATGACCTTCCTTTAACAATCCATGCCTTTCAAAGTGACCATCTCTCAGAATTGATTCTAATAATTTGCCCACCACCGTCAGACTGACCAGCCTATAATTATTTGGCCAATCCCTCGTACCCTTTTTAAACACTGGTACAACGTTCACAGACCTCCAATCCTCTGGTACCACACCTGTATCTATTGAGAATTTGAAGATGATCCACACAGCATCCGCTATTTCCTCCCTGGCTTCCTTTAACAGCCTCAATCTCCATCCGGCCCTGGTAATTTATCTGCTTTCAAGGACATCAGACCCTGAAGCACTTTCTCTCTCATTATGCTTATCGTATCTAATATTTCACACTCCTCCTCTTTAACTGCAACGTCTGCATCATCCCTCCTTTATGAAGACAGAGACAAAGTACTCATTAAGAACCCTGCCCACATCTTCTGCATCCATGTATAAGTTACCTTGTACATCTCTGATAGGCCCTACCCTTTCCTTAGTTATCCTCTTACTCTTAATGTACTGTTAAAACATCTTTGGATTTTCCTGCCAATATTTTTTCACCTCCTCTCTTTGCTTTCCTAATTTCCTTTTTCACTTCACCCCTGCACTTTCCATACTCCTCTCGGCTTTCTAAAGTATTAAGTTTTTTGTGACTGTCATAAGCTTTCTTTTTCTTATTCATTCTGGGGATGAGGGCACTGCTAGCCTGACCACCATTTATTGCCCATTCGCTTTATCTTACCCTGTTTGTTTCTAGACAACCAGGGGGTTTTAGATTTGGCAGTACTACCCTTTTTCTTTGTGGCGGCATGTCGACATTTGTGCCTGTAGAATCTTGCTTTTCAATGCCTCCCACTGGTCTGCCATTGATTTTCCTTCAAGTAGCTGTATCCAGTCCAATTTCGCCAGATCACCTCTCAGCTTCATAAAATTTGTCTTCCCCCAAAATTTAGAACTTTTACTCCTGTTCTATCTTGGGCCTTTTCCATAATAATGCTAAATCTAACTGTATTATGGTCACTACCTCCAAAATGGTCACCCACAGCTACTTCATTCACTTGCCCAGCTTCATTTCCAAAGACTAAATCTGGAATTGTGTCCCCTCTTGTTGGACTTGTTAGGTGCTGGCTAAAAATGTTCTCTTGAATGCAGTTCAATCATTTTTTGCCCTCTGTGCCCTTCACACTGTTTGTATCCTAGTTGATATTAGGGTAGTTGAAATCCCCAACTACTATTACCCTATTGTTTTTGCACTCTGAAATTTGCCGACATATTTGCTCTTCTATCTCCCTCCCACTACTGGTTGCTAAATTTGCTAATGACACAAAGATAGGTAGGAAAGTAGGTTTTGAAGAGGACATAAGGAGGCGACAAAGTAAGATAGGTTAAGTGGGTGGGCAAAAATCTGGCAAATGGAGTATAATGTTGGAAATTGTTAAGTTGTCCATTTTGGCAGGAAGAATAACAAAGAAGCATATTATATAAATGGTGAGAGATTGCAGAGGTCTGAGCTGCAGAGGGATCTGGGTGTCCTCGTTCATGAATCGCAAAAGGTTAGTATGCAGATACAGCATGTAATTAGGAAAGCTAATAGAATGTTATCGTTTATTGCGAGGGGAATTGAATACAAAAGTAGGGAGGTTATGCTTCAGTTATACAGGGCCTTGATGAAACTACATCTGGAGTACTGTGTACAGTATTGGTCTCCTGATTTAAGGAAGGATGTAAATGTGTTGGAAGCAGTTCAGAGAAGGTTTACTAGACTGATACCCGGAATGGGTGGGCTGTCTTACGAGGAAAGATTGGACAGGCTAGGCTTGTATCTGATGGAATTTAGACGAGTAAGAGATGACTTGATTGAAACACACAAGATCCTGAGGGGTCTTGACAGGGTGGATGGGGAAAGGATGTTTCCCTTTGTGGGAGAATCTAGAACCAGGGGTCACTCTTTAAAAATAAGGGGTCGCCCATTTAAGACAGAGGGGAGAAGTTTTTTCTCTGAGGTTTGAGAGCCTTTGGAACTCTCTTCCTCAAAAGGGAGTGGAAGAAGATTCTTTGAATATGTTTAAGGCAGAAGTAGATAGATTCTTGATAAGCAAGGGGATGAAAGGTTATCAGGGGTAGGTGGTATTGTGGAGAAATCAGTTCAGTCATGAACTTATTGAATGTCGGAGCAGGCTCGAGGGGCCGAGTGGCATACTCCTGCTCCTAATTTGAATGTATCTGCTTCCTTTAACAGGGAACTCAAAATTTTACACTGTAGCATAAATCAGGTATTATACAGTTCAACATCGCCTCCTTGCCTTTGTCTGTTCTATCAGTTGGATGCAAAAGATCACATCGCTTTTTTTTGTTAAAAAGAGCAAGGCAGCTCTCCCAGGGTTCTGGCTGATATTTATCTCCCAACAAACATCACTGTACAGATTATCTGGTTATTTATCTCATTACTGTTTGTGGGACATTGTTGTGTGCAGACTGGCAGCTGCACTCCTTACTTTACAACCATTTCTATACTTCAATAAAGTAATTCATTGGTTATGAAATGCTTTGGGATTTCCTGAGGTCATGAAAGGTGCTATATAAATACCATGCCCCCAGATACAAAACCAAAGCCTGTATCTACTTATGCTGCCACATTCAATGGCTCCTGTATTAACACAACACATTACTGTTCTTTTATTATAATTGTAGCGTGAATACAGTTGCTATGACCTACTGAATAATGTGAGTAAAATAATTAGTCACAGTATTTAAGACTATTTTTACCAAATGAATATGGATAAATATTTAACGTATAACACTGAAATGAACACTGAGGCAAATAGTAAAAGTTTAAATCTTAACCACTGCTGGGCAATTTGAAATCAACACAGGCATAACATGGTAAAGTGGCTAGCACCATTGGGCATTAACTGCTTATATTGAAACAATCAGCAAACATGAAAATGCTGAATGAAATGTTGTTAACAAGTTATGGAGTTTAACAGAAAACAAACAAGAATGCCACTATAAAATACAAATACCAAGATCTAACATTCCACAGCTATGAACATTTAGTTAGTTGGGGTTCCATTGGCTAAGCCATTACATTCACAAGGAAGTTTTGGAGCGGGGGTGGCGGGGGGTGGGGAGAAGAGTGCAGTCAGTTCCTCAGTTGTTCCTCTTTAATGCATCAGCCTTCAATAACAACCAATCATTAAAATAAGATATTTTCTCATGTCTTGCATTTCTATACACACTTGTATAAACCGTACAAAATTCAAGAGAAAACATCTCAACAGCCAAGTTTTGTTTTGGTCACCACACTTCCTCCCCTCTACCCCTCATCTCATTCCATTGCCCCAAATCTGAGTAATGAATCAGAAACAACATAATTTAAAAAGCCACACCTCAGAGGGTAGTGGGGTTCTGGTACCCACTGCCTGAAAGGATGGTACAGGCAGAAACCCTCGCTACATCTAAAAATGACTTGCATATGCACTTCAAGTGCACAAGGGTGCACAGGGCTACAGACCAAGAGCTGGAAAGTGGGGTTAGGCTGGGTTCTATTTCTCGGCCTGCACAGAGAGGATGGGCTGGATGGTCTCTTCCTGTTCCATAAATTTTCTGTGTTACAATGTTTATGTCCCATTATGATTGGGCTGACAAATCTTGAGCATTTTACGATGTGATTTTATTTTTGAACTGGCGTGATGAACTGATTGATTTTTTTTCTCATTTCATGCTTTACTCCAACAGGATTTTTTTTGTCACTCCAGTGAAAAACAAGGTTTCTTTCTCTCTCTGCCACCCACGTTTCAGTTTTTCCTCCTTACAATTCTTTTGAAAGCAGCAGCTCATGTTACATGTAACTGCAGAAGCAGCTGTGGTCCTCCAGGGCTGCTCACAAGTGACGGGTTTTATTTTTACAAGGACTTGGACCACCAACAAGTTCAAGGTCATCACAACTGGATCTTACTTTGTTCTCACCTAGTGTGCACAAATGAACACTTCCTGCAAGGGTCAATAGATCAGAATAAGGAAACGAGACCAGGCCAGGGATCATTAGAGAAGCTGAGACTAACTGCAGCAAGTGGCTCCACTGAGACCAGCACTCAAACTTGGGGCACTCCTGGTCTGTATGGCTCAGTGCCACACTACATAGCACATGTATCTAATTTTTTTTATATCTAGTGGGAAAATAATTAGTTCTGGCTATCATTTTAGTGAGTAGACAATTCAGCACAATAAACTTCCAAGTCATTATACGTTCTTGGAGTACTAATTAGTCACAGCATTACATTGTGCACACATAAATAAAGATGTAAGTTTATATGTTGTATATCTCATCCATATTTTCTCCCTCCACAACCTAATGGATCAGAACCTCAAATCCAGCTGAGCTGTATGGCCGATAACCTCAAGTTTTTCAACAGTCTCCAACAATTTCATTCAATGTCCAGCTGATGGGTTTCTGGTTTGTCAACTCATGTGAAATTCCAACAACTCTCAAGGTGCCATGCCCAATGGTCTAACCAAGTTTAGTAAGTAACTCATCATCTTGTTAAACAGCTACTTTCCCTTTTAGTGCTGCAGGTAAGATCGATACCTAAAGATAACAAGGAAACTAGTCCACATCTATCCTCACATACCATGTACTGAAATGGATTACAACACTTGGAAGGTAAACTAAACAATGATGTTTGCACAATGGCAGGTGAATTCAGTACCTGAAGTGCTATTGAAACATTCAGCCCAGAATAATTCCAGGTCCAATACTGAATTAAATGGTTCTCAGATTCATAAAGAGATAAAGCACTGAAACAGGCCCTATGGCCCACCGAGTCTGTGCCGACCAACAACCACCCATTTATACTAATCCTACATTAATCCCAAATCCCCTACCACATCCCCATCTTCCCTCAATTCTCCTACCAGCACTAGGGGCAATTTACAATGGCCAATTTACCTATCAACCTGCAGGTCTTTGGCTGTGGGAGGAAACCGGAGCACCCGGCGGAAACCCATGCACAGGCAGTACCCAGAACCGAACCCGGATCGCTGGAGCTTTGAGGTTGCGGTGCTAACCACTGCGCCGCCCTTCTCAAATGAAGACTAGCCACTTGAGAAACTGATGGTGCTCTTTGTACCCATGAACTGTATCCCAGTGTAAATACTCCTTCCAGCAAAGAGGGAAGGATGCAAGGAAAAGCAAATCTAGGTAGAAAATTATAAGACAAGTGGAGACAAAAAGCACAACATTCAAAATCTTCCACGCTGCAATTTGGAAGCCTATTCAAAAGAGGATCCTGTAAAATTCAACCTGATCTTGAACATAGTACATGGTGAGGGACTTTGATTGCAGCTCAGTTAGGCCAGGAAAAACATGGCTTGAAAAAAAAACTTAACCCTGTACTTCATTTGAGTAGGCAGAATTTAGCCTGTTTTTATTACTATCCTCAGTCCAAAATAATTCTTACAAACCACAACTAGATAGATCAGTAGATAACTGGCCAATTATCATGTCAAAATTGGAAGTCTACTTTTCATCAAAGTATCACAGTTTTGGTGCTCATAATATTACTGCTCTGGTAACATTATAAAGCAATGCTAAAAAGGAGCCAATTGCTAAGACAGAGAGAGGGAGAGAGATAACGGGCGGTGGAAGACAGAGACCTGCGAAGCTACTTATGGGTGAATAACTTGATTTTTTTTTTTTAGAATTAATTGCAAAGATTTGCACAAGTATAACAGTACAGTAAATGACTGAATAGTACAGAGGAGGCCATTCAGCCCATTGCATCTGTGCCAGGTCTTTCAAAGAATAATCCAGTTAGTCATACTCCCCCACTCTTTCACCATATCCTTGCAAATTCTTCTCCTTCAAGTTTTTTTCCCCAATTCCCGTTTGAAGGTTACTATTGAATCTGTATCCACCACCTTATCAGACAGTACATTCCAAATCCTAAAAATTCATTGCACAAAAAAGCTTTTCCTCATGCTCTCTGGTTCTGCCAATCATCCTAAATCTGAGCCTTCTGGTTATCCACCTTTCAGCCACTGGAAACAGTTACTCTTTATTTATTCAGTCTAAACCATTTATGATTTTCAACACCTCGAACACATCTCCCATTACCTTTCCCTACTCTACCAACTGCAGCTTCTCTACAGCCTTGTAGATGGTGGGCAAGCTTTGGGGAATGAGGAGGTGAATTACTCACCACAGGATTCCTAGCCTCTGACCTGCTCTTGTAGCCACGGTATTTATATGACTACTCCAGTTCAGTTTCTGGTCAATGGTAGCCCCTAGGATGTTGATAGTGGGGGAAAGCAAATGGAGTGATCAACTAGAGTTTTGGTACATTTTCCAAGCAGTTTTAATCAGGAACACTCCAGGTGGCTAGGGCATCTCTTCAATGAGCTTGTAGGCTAGAAACAATACAGATTATGGCAACAAAGCCTTCTATCTATTGCATAAGACATTCCTTGCTTTTGATGTTGTCACTGGCTCAGTATTAGCACTAACAACTGAATCAAACGTTATAGGTTTGAGTCCCACTCCAGAAACTTAAGCACATCATCTAGGCTAACACTTCAGTGCAGTATTAAGGAAAGCAGTGCTGGACTGTTAGTTACCTTCTTTCAGATGAGATATTAAACCAAGGACCCGTGTGCCCTCTCAGATGGATGTAAAAGATCCTATGGCACTGTTCAGCCTTCTGGCCAACACACTTTAATGGCCATAAAGGTTTATAGATGTCATTTCTTAGTAGGAATTGTGAATTTGGCTCCATACTACTCATCTTACTTAGTTTACCTTTATTTTAACAGAACCTTTTTTTTTATTCATTCATGGGATGTGGGCGTCACTGGCTATGCCAGCATTTATTGCCCATCCCTAATTTCCCTTGAGAAGGTGGTGGTGAGCTGCCTTCTTGAACCGCTGCAGTCCATATGAGGTAGGTACACCCACAGTGCTGTTAGGAAGTAAGTTCCAGGATTTTGACCCAACAACAGTGAAGGAACGGCGATATAGTTCCAAGTCAGGATGGTGTGTGACTTGAACGGAAACTTGCAGGTGGTGATGTTCCCATGCATCTGCTGCTCTTGTCCTTCGAGGTGGTAGAGGTCATGGGTTTGGAAGGTGCTGTCTAAGGAGCCTTGGTGCGTTGCTGCAGTGCATCTTGTAGATGGTACACACTGCTGCCACTTGCGTCGGTGGTGGAGGGACTGAATGTTTGTGGATGGTGTGCCAATCAAGCGGGCTGCTTTGTTCTGGATGGTGTCCAGCTTGGAGTGTTGTTGGAGCTGCACCCATCCAGGCAAATGGAGAGTATTCCATCACACTCCTGACTTGTGCCTTGCAGATGGTGGGCAAGCTTTGGGGAGTCAGGAGGTGAATTACTCACCACAGGATTCCTAGCCTCTGACCTGCTCTTGTAGCCACGGTATTTATATGACTACTCCAGTTCAGTTTCTGGTCAATGGTAGACCATAGGATGTTGATAGTGGGGGGATTCAGCGATGGTAATGCCATTGAATGTCATGGGGAGATGGTTAGATTCTCTCTTGTTGTAGATGGTCATTGCCTGGCACTTGTGTGGCACAAATGTTACTTGCCACTTATCAGTCCAAGCCTGGATAATGTCCAGGTCTTGCTGCATTTCTACACGGACTGCTTCAGTATTTGAGGAGTCACGAATGGTGCTGAACATTGTGCAATCATCAGCGAACATCCCCACTTCTGGTCTTATGATTGAAGAAAGGTCATTGATGAAGCAGCTGAAGATGGTTGGGCCTAGGACACTACCCTGAGGAACTCCTGCAGTGATGTCCTGGAGCTCAGATGATTGACCTCCAACAACCACAACCATCTTCCTTTGCGCTAGGTATGACTCCAACCAGCACAGAGTTTTCCCCGATTCCCATTGACTCCAGTTTTGCTAGGGCTCCTTGATGCCATACTCGGTCAAATGCTGCCTTGATGTCAAGGGCAGTCACTCTCACCTCACCTCGAATTCAGCTCTTTTGTCCATTTTTGAACCAAGGCTGTAATGAGGTCAGGAGCTGAATGGCCCTAGCGGAAGCCAAACTGAGCATCACTGAGCAGGTTATTGCGAAGCAAGTGCTGCTTGATGGCACTGTTGATGACACCTTCCATCACTTTACTGATGATTGAGAGTAGACTGATGGGGCGGTAATTGGCCAGGTTGGACTTGTCCTGCTTTTTGTGTACAGGACATACCTGGGCAACTTTCCTCATTTCCGGGTAGATTCCAGTGTTGTAGCTATACTGGAACAGCTTGGTGCAGCAAGTTCTGGAGCACAGGTCTTCAGTACTATTGCCGGAATATTGTCAGGACCCATAGCTTTTGCAGTATCCAGTGCCTTCAGTCGTTTCTTGATATCACGCGGAATGAATCGAATTGGCTGAAGTCTAGCATCTGTAATGCTGGGGACTTCAGGAGGGGGCCAATACTATTCTAATAAGGTGTTCATTACCTCTAAGGAAAAGGACTCATCAACAGCTTTAACAGAGTCTATTCTACGTCACTACACCCTAATGTGAGGGAAATGAGTCGGGGGAAGGATTGTGGTGAGAAATAAATTAAAATTAAATCTCATATTTTTCTTGATGTTCATTAATTTTATAAACCATGTGATGAATTATAACTGTGCAGTGAACTGCATCATTGTGTAGTAAAGGAATCAGTAATGTTTTAGCTGTATTAGCTATAAGTCAGGAAATGGAAGGGAGGGAGGAACTCAAGAAAATTACAATCACCAGGGAAGTGGTACTGAACAAATTGTCGGAGCGGCGGGCTGACAAGACTCTGGGTCCTGATGGACTTCATCCTAGGGTCTTAAAAGAAGTGGCTAGTGAGATAGTTGATGCATTAGTTTTAATTTTCCAAAATTCCCTAGATTCAGGGAAGGTTCCGTTAGATTGGAAAATACCAAATGTATCTCTTTATTCAAAAAAGGAGATAGAAAGCAGGAAGCTACAGGCTAGTTAGCTTAACACCGGGCTTAAAGAAAATGTTAGAAGCTGTTATTAAAGACATTATAGCAGGGCATTTAGAGAACTTGAAGGTAATCAGACAGAATCAACATGGTTTTGTTTAACCAATATATTGGAGTTCTTTGAGGAAGTTACATGTGCTTTGGATAAAGGGAAACTTGTGGATGTATTGCACTTAGATTTCCAGAAGGCATTTGATAAGGTTCCACATCAAAGGTTATTGCAGAAAATAAAAGCTCATGTAATTCTATGTAACTCCTCACAGGTAACAGCCCAAACATCAGTTCAATTCAATTGAATGGATCTGGTTCACACATGTTAGGAAAATACGATTCAGGATATGGATTTTAAATTAAGATCAGATTTAACAATTTTTGGACAGCTTATAAAATATGCAAACAGGCCTAAAGTTGCTATCCCAGGTTTATTCATAATTAACCATTTTAATTAACATAATACTGCAACAATTATAGCCTTCTTGTTAGTTTTAAAGCAAGCCTGCATTTCATTACATATGAATGAAGCTCCAGTAAATGCAGTGGTTACAGAACACTACTGACTGCAATGAAGTGTACATAGCAATATTCTTTAGGAGCAGAAAATGAGGTTGCACTACTGTACAATTATTGTGTAACCCACAGTTCAACAGTATTAATCCCACTGGCTCTTCTAAATAGGTTTGCAATTTCAAAAACCTTCTCCTTCAATGGTCTCTCAATTTATGCAGTCTATAACCTATTTCTTTCAGATAGGATTGGTACCTAGTAATCAGTTGCACAATGTAGATGTTCTGATGAAAGGTCACAGACCTGAAATGTTAACTCTGTTTCTCTCTCCGCAGATGCTGCCAGACCTGCTGTGTATTTCCACCACATTCTGTTTTTATTTCAGATTTCCAGCATCTGCAGTATTTTGCTTTTATTTATTATAGATAGTTTTAAGGTAAGGCTCCATTGATTATGAATTAGTCATTTGGTAGCACAGAACTTGAAAACAGAGACATTTTGTCGAAGCTTTTCGTCTTACACTCAAGAATACCAATGTAAGGGAAGCAACAAACTTATAGTATATGAGAAGAATATTCAGCAATACTCATGATTAATAATTAACACATCAGAGTTGCAAATTCTTTTGTTTCTCTATTCTGTCTCTTTAAATTAGTGCAATCCAAAACAGCTCATCACATTACCTTGAGTTCATATTAAATGTCCTTTGCTCTAAGGCTGCAGTCAAGCAACCCAAGCCACAGAATTAGCCAGCAGTCATGCTCTGATCTAGTCCGTAGGATAAGGTACACAAGGCCAAAGTGAATTACTTAACTCAGAATTTTTTTTTCCCACAGTCACTAAACAGTTCAGCACAGATAAGAACTTATCATGTGCAGAATCAGAGGACTAAAACTGATGCATGTCTTCAATAAAGGCATAAATATAAGGGTTGCAGCATAGTGTGTATTTCAAGTGAATGACAGGAACTCTCAAAACTGACTTAAATATTAATTTAAACTGGCAGCAGCAAAATAAGTTGCTTTTACACTACATAACTGCACTGACAGACAAACCCAATCTCCCAACGTCAAATGCACTCCTGTGCAAATAAACATAATTCCCTATCCCAGCACTATACATCCATAAAGCCATGAGACTATGATTTTACCGTCAGAAGTCGACATGCTGCTACAGGATGTCTCATGCAGACGTCCTAGCCAACAAATCTTTGTTACTCAATAAAAAAAAAGGTTATGTAGTTTGTGTGACCTTGATGCCTGCTATTAGCAGACGCATTTGCCTGGAGGATCTGTTGAGAAAGATACAGTTAACATTTCAGGTCAGTGACCTTTCATCAGAACTGGCAAAGGTTAGAAATGCAATAGGCTTTGAGCAAGTGAAAAGGGCGGGGTGGGGGTGGGGGGTGGGAGAAGAATGAAAGGGAAAGGTGTGTGATAGGGCAGAGGGCAGAAGAGAATAAATGACAAAGATGTCACGGAACAAAGGCAAAGGGAGTGCTAGTAGTCATATTAATAAAACAAAGCATTAGTCCAGAGAGTGTGTTAATGGTAGAATAATGAACACCTCTGTCTGAAAGCAAAAACATGAAAAACAAGTTTAAGACATCAGCACATGATTAAAAACAAAATCAATGACAATGGCAGTCATGGTCTGTAATTGTTGAACTCAATGTTGAGTGCAGAAAGCTAATCAGAGTGTCTAATCAGAGAAGAGGTGCTGTTCATTGAGCTTCACTAAAACACTGCAGCAGGCCGTGGACAAAAATGTGGACGTGAGAGCGAGGTGACGAATTAAAATGGCAAGCAACCGGAAGCTCGGGGTCATGCTTGTGAACTGAGCAGAGGTGTTCCGCAAAGCGGTCACCCAATCTGCGTTTGGTCTCCTCAGCATAGAGGAGACTGCATTGTGAGCAGCGAATACAGTATAACTAAATTGAAAGTACAACAAGTAAATTGCTGCTTCACCTGGAAGCTGGGTTTGGGGCCTTGGATGGTGAGGAGAGGCGAGGCAGTAAAAGGCCATGTGTTACACCTCCTGCGATTGCATGGGAGGTATCGAAGGCGATGGAGGAGTGGAACAGGGTGTCGCGGAAGGAACAGTCCTTTTGGAATGCTGACAGGGCGGGGAGGGAGGGATGTATTTAGTGGTGGCATCAAGCTGGAGGTAGGGGAAATGGCGGGGAATGATGGGGTAGAAAGTGAGGACAAGGGGAACCCTGGCGCCGCTCTGGGAGGGAAGGGAAGGGGTGACAGAAGAAGTGCAGGAAATGGAGTGGACATGGTTGAGGGTCCCGTCAACCACAGTGTGAGGGAAACCTCAGTTGAGGAAAAAGGAAGACATATCAGAAGCGCTGTTGTCAAAGGCTGCATCATCAGAACTGATGCGACAGAGACGGAGAAACTGGAAGAATGGAATGGAGTCCATAAAGGAGGCAGGGTGTGAGGAACTGTCGTCGAGGTAGCTATGGGAGTCAGTGGGCTTATAATGAATATTAGTAGACAGCCTATCCCCAGAGATGGAGACAAAGTAGTCAAGAAAGGGACAGGTCAGAGATGGACCATGAGAAGGTGAGAGAAGGGTGGAAATTGGCAGCAAAGTTGAAGAAGTTTTCCAGTTCAGGGCGAGAGAAGAAATGGCACCGATACTGTCATCAATGTACTGGAAAAAAAGTTGGGGGAGGGGACCCAAGTAGTACTGGAACAAGGAATGTTCGGCAGATCAGCCTCAGCCTCAATGTTCTTCCTGGTCAAAGGGTATGCACATACTCACCTTCTCAGCAAACATGAATACCAGGCATATGATTGGATAGCCAATACTAAACAGGGGCACTAGCTTCAGGAATACAGAAAAGAAGAATGGAGATGGGATGAAACCCTTACTTTCTAAAAAACATTCAAAAATTGAAAACAATGCACACAAATGATATTTTTAAAAAAACTGAACTGTCCTACCTCAGTAAAACTGGTTAGGTTTCTTTTCTACTGCAGTGCTAAATACTGTATTGCAAACAATCGTACTTCATAGTGATTTTCAAATGACAATGCTAATCTAATTTTCAAAATGTCCCACTCCATTCATGAATAATACTATGCAGCCTTGTTATGACTGTCCTTCAAATGAGAAAAGTTTATAACTACAAAATTAAAGTATAACCTGAATTGTAGTTGGTCATTATTCGTGGCATGAAGCTACTAACATACAGTAACTCATTACTCACTGTAGGATTCATGTGCTGAGTATAATCAAATAGCATTCCAAATCAATACAAATTTCTAGCATCACAAATTACATGCAAGCCCAACAAACTAAAGTTTCCCCAAAAACTTTCCCTGCAGTTTCTCTACTTTCAGAGCAAATTACTAAACACGAGTAAAAGAAAATCCAGACACGAGCTTTCTCATAATGGTACCATTGCAGGAATTCATTTATACACGTAAAGCTAAGGTCACATCATACAACTTGCATTTCTGTAACAAGACAAGGTGTCTGCCTTCAGCCCAAGGTTCAGCACCATATGTCAGTGACATAGCAGGAAAACTAAACATCGCTTTTGAGAAAAAATTAAAGGTGAAATCATGAAAATAGTAAATGTTAGCCAAATTAAAATCTAAAAGATGAAACTTGCCCACCTGCTGTGTAAATTGAGTTACATTATAGGAACTTTCCCATCCTCTCTCTTCTTCCACAATACAGGTACTGCGTAGTGTGGAGAATAATTTGAATAAACTTCAAACAATATCGTCAGCATGGCAAACAAATGACTATGAGTCACCTGTATAAACTAAGCGAAAAACTAGTCAACTATCAGACGAGATCGTATTTTTTGCTCAGCACACATTGACAGTGCTTTTTACTATTTCTACATGGGTAATCTTTTTATTGAAATAATTCTCGAGCCAGAGACACACTATAACAGCCCTACCTTCAAGCATTTGTCAAAATATCACCTCACACATAAGAACAAGAAGCAGGATTAGGACATATGACCCCTCGTGCTTGCTTTGCCACTCAAAATCATGGCTAATCTTTTGCCTCAACACTTTCCCACTATTCTGCAATTCCCTAAGTACTCAAAAAGCTAACAATCTCAGCCTTGAATATACTCAACAACGGAGCATCCAAAGCCCACTGGAGTAGAGAATTTTGGAGATTCACAATCCTCTACGCAAAGAAATTTCTCCTCATCTCAGTCCTAAATGGTTAATCCCTTGTTCTTGAGAGTATGCCCTCTAGTTCTAGACTCTCCAGCTCGGGGTCAGAATCTTATTATGTTCCAAGGAGAACACTTCTCATTCTTTAAATTTGAGTATAGGTCCAATCTACTCAATCTCTCCTCATAGTGCAATCTCTCATCCAAGGAATCAATCTATAGAACCTTTATCACACTTCCTCTATGGCAAGTGTTTCTTTCCTTAGGTATACAGACCAAAAGTGCATGCAGTACTCCAGCTGTGGTCGCACCAAGGCCCTGTATAATTGTGGTATCATTGTACTGGAAAAAGAATTGGGGCAGGGGACCCAAGTAGGACTGGAACGAGGAATGTTTGACATACCCCACAAAAAGACAAGCATAACTAGGACCCATGGGGTACCCATTGCAACCCCTTTTATTTGGAGGAAGTGAGTGGAGTTGAAGGAGAAGTTGCTTAATGTGAGAATAAGTCAGCCAGGTGGAGGAGGGTGGTACTCTTGTATTCTAATCCACTTACAACAAAGGCCAACACTCCCTTCCTAATTGTTTGCTGTATCTGCATGCTAATTTTCTGTGTTTCATGTACAAGGACACACAAATCCCTCTGAACACCAACATTTAATACTTTAACAATTATAAAATATTCCACTTTTCTATTCTTCCTACCCAAAGTGACGAACCCCACATTTCCCCATATTATACTCCATCTGCCATCTTCTTGCACACTCACTTAATCTATCTATATTCCTTTGCAGACTCTTTGTATCCTCCTCACAGGTTACTTTCCCACCTAGCTTTGTAATAACAGCAAACTTAGATACCTTACACTCGGTCCCTTTATCCAAGTTCTTAATATAGATGGAAAATATCTGAGACCCCAGCACTGATCCTTGCAGCACCCCACAAGGAACAACCTGAAAATATCCCATTTATTCAAACTCTCTCTTTTCTGTCATTTAACCAATCCTCTATCCATACTAATATATTCTCCTCCCCGCAAAGCCCATGAGCTCTTATCTTGTGTAGCAACTTTTCGTGTGGCACCTTATCGAATGCCTTTTGAACATCCAAATATATCCCATTCACCCCTTTGAATACTCCGCCAGTTACATTCTCAAAAACACAAACAGATTTGTCAAACGTGATTTAAAACCTGCCTAATCATATTATGATTTTCTAAGTGCCGTTATTCCTCCCTTAATAATGGATTTTAACATTTTCCCAGTTACTGATGTCAAGCTATACTTGATGGCCTATAGTACCCTGTTTTCACTCTCTCTTTCTTGAATAGTGGTGTTACAGTTGCTACCTTTCAAATCCACCGGGACCGTTCCAGAATCTAGGGAATTTTGGAAGATTGTAGCCAGTGCTTCCGCCACCTCTGGAGCCACTTCTTTGAGAGCTCTAGGATGTAGGCCATCAGGTCCAGGGGATTTGTCAGCTTTTAGTCCCATTAGTTTCTCCAGTACATTTTCTTTACTAACATTGGTTACTTTAAGTTCCTCACTCTCATTAAACCTTTGGTCACTCCACTATTTCTGATATGTTTTTTGTGTTTTCTACTAAGAGACAGACACAAAATATTTAATTACCAGGATTTTATCCGCGCGTCGGTGTCTCAACATTTGGAAAAAGAAAAGCCGAGAACCCCATGTCGATATTCAGTGGGAGGTCCGCTGAATCTAGTGCCAATTAGGCACTTAACTGGACAGCGGTGGGCCTTCCATTGGATCAAAGACCCCCCCCCCCCACCCAACCCAGCAACGGAAGGCCTGCTCTCTGACTGAGCAGCGCCACTGCCGAAGTGGTGGCTGCTGCTGTTGGAGCACCTACCCAAGGCCCAGGAGCAGCGCTGGACCCAGGCTACAGGTAGGTCAGGGCAGGAAGGGTCTCGTGGGGTAGCAGTCGCAAAGGAGGGGGCTGTAGGAGGGAGTCGGTAGCAAGGGCAGTGGGTGGCTCTCAGCGGGACCCCCCCCTCATCTTCCCAATGGCTGTGTTCCTCATTCAGGCACTGTGCCTTTTAACAAGGGACCACCCCCCCCACCTACCGAGCCTGCAAGCAGCCCGCACGTTTTTTTCCTGCCATGCTTCCAGTGCGGCGACAGGTCCCCCCAGCTAATTTCAAAGGCAGAATGATGCCCTTAATTGGGCATTAATTGCCCAGTTAGGTGCCTGAATTAGCGGCAGGGTGGAAAGGTCATTCACAGGCCTTCCCATTCTGGACTTAATTTTGGCAGAGACAGAAAGATGGCAGGCCTCCCCCTCCACCCAACCCCACCACCCCTCCCAATTATATGCTCTCTCCTCCTCCAAACTTGCTGCAGGGAAGAACATAAAACTCCAACCCCTCCCCATGACTCTGCCATTTCCTTTTTTCCTATTATAATTTCTCCTGTCTCAGCCTCTAAGGGACCCCTGCTTATTTTCGCTACTCACTTCCTTTTCACATACTTGTAGAAGCGCTTACAATCTGTTTTTATATCCCTTGCTAGTTTAATCTCATATTCCATTTTCTCCCTCATCATCAATTTTTATGGTCATCCTTTGCTAGTTTCTAAAACTCTCTCAATCCTTAGGCTGACTACTCTCCCTGGCAGTATCATCAGCCTCTTCTTTTAACCTAATACTATCCTTAATCTCTTTAGCTAGCCATATATGGATCACTTTATGCATGGAGTTTTTATTACTCAATGGAGTGTATATTTCTTTAAAAGTTCACTTTTGCTTATCTACCATCATGCCTTTTTAATCTAATTTCCTTATATGCCTTAGCCAACGTACATATCATTCCTATGTAATTGGCTTTATTTAAGTTTAATACTCTAGTTTTGGACTCTCATACATCACTCAAACTCAATGTGAAATTGTCAATTTATGATCAATATTCTCCAGATGATCCCCTACTAAGAGATTACTAATTAAACTATGTCACATTACACAATATAAGATTGACAGGAGACTTTTCCCTGTTTGGTTCCATGAGGTATTGTTCCAGGAAATGTCTCGAATGTATTTCCTAAACTCGTTCTCCAAACCACTTTTGTTGATTCGATTTGTCCAGTAATATAAAGTCCCTCATAATCATTGCTTTTGTTAAAAGTTCCTCGTATTTCCTGATCAACACCCTGTCCAACAGTATTGCTCCTGTTAGGGGTCTCCAAACTACTCCTACCAGAGTTTTCTATCCCTTGTTATTTCTTATCTCCATGTATACTGAATGTACTTTTTCTCTTCCGAGCCAAGATCCTTCTTTACTACGTCCTTATGTCTTCCTTTATTATCAGAGCTATGCCACCTCCTTTTCCATTTTGTTTGGTTTGTTGAAAAGTCAAGTACCCTCGAACATTTAGTTCCCAACCTTGGTCACCATGCAACCATATCGCTGTAATGGCTTCTAGATCAAACACATTTATCCATATGGGTTGGATTTTATGGGTACCCATGAGCGGGGTCGAAGACGGGTGGGGGGCATAGAATTGCAACGAGTGGCGGGGGCAGAGGGCCTATTACTGCCACTTCAGGGACTCTTCCTGCTGCCGCTGGGATCTAACCAGCAGTGGGGGTTTGCCTCTGCCACGCAGGGAGGGCACCTGTAAAACTAAGCACCCTCCCTGTGGGCTTGGAGGAGATGGGGGTCCCTCCTTTGTGGGCAATCTTGGCATGGAGGACCCCTGCCAGCAAAACCTACAATTCCATGGACCCGCTCCTGCTGGACTTCACGCTCACTCTCCTCAACCCCACACCACTCCCCACTTTTTGGCCTGGTGCCGAGGGCCCCCTCCTCCACAAAACCCAGCCCCATTTGTGCCATTAATTCATCTACCTTGTTAAAAATGCTTCGTGCATTCAGATAAAGCACCCTTAATTTAAACTTTTTACCATTTTCCCCTGATTTGACCTTATTCACTGATGCAGTATTACTGCTAAACTCATTGTCCCTTCCTAACGCAACAGCTTATCTTTACCCAGATTGCCACACTGCTCTATGGCCTTGGCTTTTCTCTTTAGATTTATAAATTTCCCATCACCTGAACCCTCCAACCTTTTTAGTTTAAAGCCCCCTCTACAGCCCTAGTTATACAATTCACCAGGACACTGGCCTCAACCCACATAAAGTGGAACCCGTCCCAAAGGGAACTGCTCCCTCTTTTTCCAGTTCAGGTGCCAGTGACCATTGATTCAAGACCTCCGACTCCCACACCATTCTTTGAGCCACACATTCAACTCTCTGTTCTGTTTGACCCTGTGCCAATTTGTGCGTGACTGAGGTAATAATAACCTTTGAGGTTCTGATAATAAATTTGGACCCTAGCTCCTCAAACTCCCTCAGCAGAACCACATTCCTCATTCTACCTAAGTCATCAGTTCCTACATGAAACACGACAAATGGATGCTTCCCCTCCCACTCCAAATTCTACTCCAGCCATGAGGAGATGTCCTTAACCCTGATGTACCACAGTGCCATGATCAGTTTGCTCAAGCACCCTGCAGACCTTGCCCTCATCCACACAGGCAGCAAGAACCTCGGAACTGTTGGATAAGAGCAAAGACCAAGGCTCCTCCAGCACTGCACCTGGCATCCCCTTACCTGCTTGACTCACAAACACACCCTCCTGTTCCTGACCACTAACCAGACCTGTAGCACTTCCTAACCTAAGGAGTGCGACTGCCTCCTGGATCAAAGCGTCCAAATAACTCTATCCCTCCCTGATGCCCCCGCAACATCTACACCTTGGACTCCAACTCAACAACTCTGAGTTTAAGTCCCTCAAGATGCAAACACTTACTGTAGGTGTGGTTGGCTGGGATTGCAATGCTCTCCACAAACTCCCACACGGTGCAGTTGCAGCACCCCGCCCCGTTGGCACTGCCATCCCTATCTAACCTGGTTTTATTTATCTAATTAATAAAAGCTTATATATAAATCAACTTAGTTAATTAGTTAAAAAAACTAAAAATAATAAGCTAACTTTTAGGACTGATTTGAAGCGGAATTTCTTCACTCAGAGGTCTTTGGAATTCTGTACCCCAGAGAGTTATGGATGCTCCATTGTTGAGGGTATTCAAGGCAGGGATAGAGAAAAATGTTGGTCTCTCAGGGAATCAAGGGATATGGGGAGCAGGCAGGAAAAGTTTAAATTGAGTGGCAGAGCAGGCTTGAGGAACCGTTTGGTTTAGTCCTGCTATTATTTCTTATCACCTTAATTGCTTTAGCCAGTTTGTTACAGATAGATTAAATATTTAATTGTAACACGAAGCAGAGCAAGCATTGCTGGCAAAAAATAGCACCTTCCTCCCCCTCTGCACCAAATTTCTACTCTCAAATTCCTAACCATTACACTGTTTATGATTCACGCTATCAGCATATGCTGTTTACTTTTATACACCTTTTTAAGCCACACCCAAATTCCAATACTCACAGTAATTAGCCCCTATTCCGGCAATCACTTACAGCTGATTTGACTGCTAACTGCCATTGACAGGCAGCACGTACTACTTAAAATTTGGCTTAAAAACTTTCCGGGGAAGCATGATTTTCCCCTTATTATTTGAGAAGTTTTAACTTCCACATTAAATAGATTTGCTGTTAACCATAGGGGAAATTCTATGGGTGGTCAGGTAACAGCCTACTTCGTGGACATGCCTGTTATTCATTGTTCAGCAGATTCATCTGGTGCCATTGGTGAATATTCTTGTCAGGTTATTAACGTTACAAGGACTTTCTAAGGCAAATATGAAATAAAGAAATTCAAGCTCCCAGGAACCTGTGGGCAGCAGCTCTGGCACCCGAGGCCAATGAACGGCTCCCAGGAGGTGAAACGTTAGTGAACGAGCAGGACAGCGGAGTGATCCTGGCCTCGGTACCTAAGGAAGGACATACTTACCCCAGAGTGGGATGATGGCATTGTCTTATGTAGACTAGGCCTAGAGTTCAGAAGAATAAGAGGTGATCTCATTGGAACATATAAAATTATTAAGGGGTTTGACAAGGTAGCCTGGCCGAGTGGCATAAGGCGCTGGATTTAGGCTCCCGTCTCATCGGTGACCTGGGTTTGTATTCCACCCCACCATAGTTTGTTTTATATTGAGAAAAAAAATTTGCAGAGCTCAGCGGAAAAGACCGAGGTAAGATTAGCTGAGTTGCTCTTGCAGTGAGCCAGCACAGGCATGACGGACCGAATGATCTCCTTCTGTGCTGTAACCATTCTATGATTCACCTGCTCGTAGCCAGATCCAAGACCATGTAGTAATGAAACAACGAACCTTTGAGATTGTCGTGAACTAACAACATTCAGAGGCGGGCAACATTTCTGATATAATAAAATTACTTGCACATCATACACAAGCATCAAAACCATATCTATAGAGCGAGGAAACAAAGTGGTACACAGATGACATTGGTCTTCAACACTAGCAGCTCAGTTCCTACATATTGCAGGAACTCGCTTTCTCTATGCCAGCCCATTAAGAGGCAAGAGAAAAAAAACCCAGCAAAAAAGGAACAAAATGGGCATAATCTTAAAATTACAGCTCGGCCATTCAGTGCAAAATCAACAAGCACATTTTCACACAAGGGTAGCAGAAATTTGGAATTTTCTTCCCCCAAAAGGCGGTAGATGCTGGAACAATTGGAGCTTTCAAATGAGATAGAGGAGATAGGTAAGGGTTTCAAAGGATATAGAGCAAAGGTGGGAAAACAGAGTTGAGGCACAGATTAGTCATGACCTAATTGGATCCTGACTGTTGCAGGCATCTGCATCTTGTTCTGAACCTTTGCAAGATATTATCTTGTCAGAGTCACTAAATTCAACTCAGACTGGTGCCATAAATGCATAGCATACAGCAAAGCACCAGAGAGTAAATTCCACCCTGTTCATTGAAATAGGGACCAGTTGTTTTGTTGGTCTGCATCTTTGCAGTTCTGGTATATAAGGGTTCATGAAATAGCTCATCATTCAACAAACTGCCTGAAGTTAATTTGTTTATGTTTGGTGTTGAAGAGAAGATCCCATACATCTACCCAAGGCTTCCCTCCAGATTGGTATCCTTTCCATCAGTTGTAGGGTGATCTACAGACAACATCTGGAATGGCAGCTCTTCCAATGAAGTGAAGATTACCACATCATAAAGCTTCATGCTACTGGGCATTTCCAATTAACTGGAGGGAATATTTGCCACATCAGACTGTCTGCAGTGTATATGCATCAAGAAAGTGAAATATATTATATAAAGGGATGTTCTTTCAAGGGCTATGTCACCAGATTTTAAGCTCCCCAACCAAATATGTACATGCCAGGTTTTTCATGTTCCTGTAGCCCATCTAAATTGGGGATGAGCACAGGGAATTCCTATTGCAAAACTCGGCATGGCTGCCCTCCACACTGTTGGCAGTGGGTGCCACCTCAACATTATCCTTGCCATCCATACAACATTGAGCACTGGAGTTTTTTTAATCAACTGCTACTTGAAACAAACCAAACCACAATTTGGGTCAATATGTTGCTAATTTCCAAAAAATCCTGAATTCTGGAAACTAGTTCATTGATCCTCAGGGACAATTAAGGTTATCAGTATTCACTAAAAATAGTTTGGTCCATTAACCCCACCCACTCCCTCACAAAAGGTGATGGAGCTTCACTAGTAGAAAATGACAATTTATTACATTTTCGTCTTGAAATTAGTTGCATATTTCCCTTTCAAAAAATTTCATGAGACAATATTTCTAATTTAACAACTTGGCAGTAGAAATAGATTTGCTGTGACATATATTGATCAACTAACTGTCACTGAATATCATTAGACTATTTCCCAACAAATTATGTTTAGTTGTCTTAAGTTTTCCATCAATGAGGTCTCCGTTATCCTTGTGCGATTAAATCAACTTTACAGTGCTCAGATTAAAAGAATCTTATATATGGCAGAAATACAAAGTAATGGAAGCCCAGAAATGTGCTATAGAGTCACAATATGTCACAGGACACCAGTTTGACTCCAAAGTGAAAAGCATATCTATGCAAGTGCTATAACTTACGCAGTTAAATCTTATATATAAAACAGCTCTGTGGTTCACGGTAAAGTACATTTCACATTTTCCATGTTACACGTTACACATGTTACATGGTGAGTATTTAAACCAACGTGTCACACTAACCATGCCAATTTTCTTAAATATAGACAGAAAGGAAAAGCTAACACTCATAAATCTGCCACAAAATTAAATTAATTTTTTTCTCAAAATGTTTGGTCACCATCTTCCTTCCGCTCAGGTCAGTACATTAAGGTAAAAAAAAAGAAACTCATTTGTGGCAAATACCCAAAAAGAAACAGGGTTTGGTGCTTGCCCAGTCACATAAATAAGTCTACAGATATCCCCAATTCAGCTTGTTAATATAATGGTCCACTTTTGTATTGTCTGTCCAGAGGTGTACTGATTTGTCCTGCACCAGAGTCTGAAAACGCCTGAGCGCTACATAAAGCCTTCATAATTTGATTCTGCTGATGGATCTGTCCATTGTCCACAAACCAAAGCTGTTATCCTGTATGTACAGCCTCCCACCTTGATTTTGAGGTGGTGGTTAATGTAGCAGAGCTCTCTGGAGAATCTTTTGCTCCTAGGATCACTTAGCCAAAACTCAAGCTCCACCAGTTGAAACACAGACTGCCTGTAAGAGGATCACTGCCAAAGCAAGTTTAGCTATGGAGATTGCATGAACAGTTGAGTGTTCGGGATGACAAAATTAGCTAGTGCCGTTACCTAAAGGCTGTGTGGTTTTTTTAAGTAGAAAATTGGACAACTTTGCCAAGATAGTGTTAAATCAGACACATATGAATGTCATGGCTTGCTTTAGTTCTCAATAATATTTTTGATGGTTCATGAAGCTGCATTCCTGGAACTGGGCAAACAGTCACTGGATTCTAATTTTGGTGTCTAATTTTACTTCATAACGCCCCTGTGAAGCATCTTGGAACATTTTAGTACATTAAAGGCACTATATAAATACAAGTATTTGTTGTTCTCATCTCAGCTAGAAGCTCTCATGAGTCAGTCATCTAAAAACTACATTCCGAAATGTGCGACAACAAAGAACAGGCATTTCTTGAACACCCTGGTCGCTGATGAAACTAATAGTTGTAACACTGGAAATCCAGACAACATTTTGAGTCATCAGTTTACTGATCAAGAGGAGCCTACCTGATCTCCAGAGAGGAGAGAAGGCCATCTATCTTAGTTGACAGTGCACCTACCAGCCGACAATCCTTCACTTGATCTGACTGCACCAGTCAGTAAAGGCTGTGCACTCCAAGCTCCAATGTGTGCTGATAGAGATGACCCAGGGCAAAGCAGGGTTGAGTCCTAACCAAGGTTCCCTCTAAGCTGCGCATGTGCACGTCCATGCAGCAATCATGAAGGTATTGTACAGCTCATTCACCAGCTGTCCCCTTTAAGATACCGTGCTGTGCACTGTAATAAACGGTTCACCCATAGCAAAGAAATTTAGACGGATCATTGGTCCTAATGAGAAAGGTAGCATTGGGTGCAACCAGTCCTGCTGCTTGCCTAGATTGGATTAGATCCTGTGGCTTTTCTTGGATTGTAACAGAGCTTCTGTTAGCTTCAAAGGGAAGAAAAGAATCAAACCTCCAGTAGCCACCGAAGCACTGAGTTTAATAATTTGGTTCCTCCTACTAGTGTCAATCTGAGAACATATCAGGGTAGTCATGATCAATCTTGCTGTCAGTGCCCTCTTGGTCAGTCTTGCTGTCAGTGCCCTCTGATGTTTAAGCTGTACCCCAGGTGATTCAGTAAAGGCAGCTGGCACTGAATACAAAAAGTTGGATTTAGAGGTTTCGTCTGACAATAAGCCTGCACACCACAAAGTTAGTCCCAATATTGTACGCCAACATAAGCAGTGGATATTTTATAATTCACAATTTATTTGAAAATGATGGCAGGAAAGTTCGATTTTCGTTCGTTTAAGCAAATAAGAGCAACAATGACAAGCTGCCAAAATTCCAAGATGATTTTAAAGAAAAAAAGAACTTCTTCAGCACTAATAGTTCTGTAACAAGGTTTTGAGAAGGACAACATGCAAGTGACAGCAACAAATTTTTACCCTGTGCTAGGAAAAATGGAGGAGCACTTAGTCCATCAGTTATTCTGCACTGGAGCAGGAAGGGTTGCAAAAAAAAGAGGAAGAAAAAAGGCTGCCTCAGACATCACAACAAATTTTAAAATGAGGTTGTCCCATAAATGATTTTTTTCTAGCAGAACATGCTCTGGTCCTGGCTCACTCTAGCAGTCTGTGAACATATGATTTGCAAAACAACTGCAACACATATGATGCTACCATGTCTGCTTGTTAATATTCAAAAAGCACTGGGGAGGTCTACGCAACTCTGAATACCTGATTGCACTATACTTTGGGCTGGTATGTTACAGAAAGTAGTAGAGGGGAAATCATTTCTCAGATTGTAGTTTCCAAAGATTAATGGATAACTGTCCATTTAATTTTTGTTTTCAAAATGACTGTTACCTCATATGATAACGATTTAGTCCCTGCCAGCACTCAAAATCAGAAATTGCAATTTAGAATATTTGAAGATGGGTAAATCGCTGCTTCACCTGAAAGGAGTGTTTGGGGCCTGGGATAGTGAGGAGAGAGGAGGTAAATGGGCAGGTATTACACCTCCTGCGATTGCAGGGGAAGGTGCCCTGGGACGGGGACGAGGTGGTGGGGGTAATGGAGGAGTGGACCAGGGTGTCGCGGAGGGAACGATCCCTTCGGAATGCTGACAGGGGAAGGGAGGGGAAGATGCGACTGGTAGTGGCATCACGCTGGAGGTGGCGGAAATGGCGGAGGATGATCCTTTGGATATGAAAGCTGGTGGGGTGAAAAGTGAGGACAAGGGGAACCCTGTCACGGTTCTGGGAGGGAGGGGAAGGGGTGAGGGTAGAGGTGCGGGGAATGGGTCGGACACGGTTGAGTGCCCTGTCAACCACAGTGGGGGGAAATCCTCGGTTGAGGAAAAAGGAGGTCATATCAATGTAGTATACTGTACTTGCTGCTCACAGTGTGGTCTCCTCTACATTGGGGAGACCAAGCGCAGACTGGGTGACCGCTTTGCGGAACATCTCCGCTCAGTCCGCAAGCAGGACCCTGAGCTTCCGGTTGCTTGCCATTTCAACACTCCCCCCTGCTCTCATGCTCACATCTCTGTCCTGGGATTGCTGCAATGTTCCAGTGAACATCAACACAAGCTCGAGGAACAGCATCTCATCTACCGATTAGGCACACTACAGCCTGCCGGACTGAACATTGAGTTCAATAATTTCAGAGCATGACAGCCCCCCATTTTACTTTCATTTTTAGTTATTTTTTCTTCCTTTTTTTTTTAAAACATTCTTTTTTACATTTTTTACAATCTTTTTTTTGCATTTATTTCATTTCATCTTTGTTTGGTCAGTTTGCTTACCCACTGTTTTTTTCAGGTTTGCACTTGCTGCTGTTCAATATTCAGTGTATTTACACCTAATCTGTACTAATGCTTTGTCTTTCAACACACCATTAACATATTGCTTGCCTTTGCTCCGTGACCTTTTGGTCAGCTATGTGGCCTGGTCCAATCTAGACCTCCTTTGTTATCTCTTGCCCCACCCCCACCTCACTTGCTTATAACCTGTGACTTTTCTAATATTTGTCAGTTCCGATGAAGGGTCACTGACCCGAAACGTTAACTCTGCTTCTCTTTCCACAGATGCTGCCAGACCTGCTGAGTGATTCCAGCATTTCTTGTTTTTAACCCACTTTCCTAACTGCTTAATCTTCTAAATAGAACTTGTATTTAAACAATATCTTTAACATAGTAAAACATCCCAAGGCACTTTACAGGAGCTTTATTAAACAAAATTTGACACAGAATCACAAGATATTAGAGCAGATGACCCATTGCTTGGTCAAAGAGGTAGGTTTTAAGGATTTTTTTTTTTACAGGAGGAAAGAGGGGTAAAGAGGCGGAGAGGTTTAGGGAAGGACTACTAGAGTTTAAGGCCTAGGCAGCAGAAGTGACTAAAATCGGGAATGAGTAAGATGTCACAATTGGAGGAGCGCAGAGATCTTGGAGGGTTTTGGGGCTGGAGGGGATTAGAGAGATGGGGAAGGATTAGGCCATGGAGGGATTTGAAAACAAGGATGAGGCACTGCTTAACCAGGAGCCAATGTAGGCCAGCAAGACAAGGGTGATGGGTGAACAGGACTTGGTGGGAGTTAGGACATGGGCAGCAGAGTTTTGGGATGACCTCAAATTGGCCAGAGATGGGAGGCTGGCCAAGAGTGCATTAGAATAGTCAAGTTCAGTGGTAACAAAGTCATGGATGAGGTCACCTTTCCTTAATTTTGTTCTTTTTTTTTAAAAAAGTCCCATCTACATTCAGATGGAAATCCTCACAGTGAGATGTAGCACAGCTGGAACTGAATGTTCACCCAACGGAGACAATTGATTCAACTGACAGAGTTCTGGGTAGTGCAAAAGTGCACACTTCAAGCACTTAAACCCCCAGAGTGTCAATTACTAAGACTCTTACTTGTATACTGAATAGCAGAATATCATGATATCCAACTCTGCTCACACAATTACGTACAGTGGTATTTTAAATACCTATACAGAGACATAACAACTGTGATTCCATAACATGACGCTATCATATGAAACTCAATGTCAACCATTTGTAAATTTATGTGGATTAGACTGCATGTTCCATTTTCTATATCTTAATTTGAAAGTATCTGGGGGACAGAAGTTTGATTTTTATTTCCACAAATTATAGAAGGTGGCGGAGCTTGCTATGGATTAAATTAAAGCAAAATACTGTGGATCCTGGAAATCCGAGATAAAAACAGAAAGTGCTGTAAATACTCAGCAGGTCTGGCAGCATCTGTGGAGAGAGAAACAGTTAACATTTCAGATCTGTGACCTTTTATCAAACTGGATGGAATAAAACCTGCTTCAGATATTACTAAGCAACTGCGTAACTTCACTAATGATATAAACTGCATTTTTCCATTCTCAAAATGCAGCCTATTTCATAGTTTCTTTAATGCACTAACTTTCAAGATGACCATATTCAATGATTTTCTTCTGCAAATATTTGGGTCAGTTCCCATCCCCAGCTCCCCTTAAAAAGTGTTGCTATGAAAAAAAAACTGAGTCACAGGTACCTTTAGATAGACATTAATCCAATCACTGGAGCACAAGATGTACCTTTTTTAAAACACTTTCCTTGTGAGTACGCTAAATTCCATACTCAAATGAAAAGAGAAAATGCTGCATATATGCGCTATCTGAAGAAAGATGAGGCATTAACTTTCAAAGTTGGGACCTGTTGTTATGAAAGTTTTCAAATCAAAATTTGGTTTTCTTCCTTTTCGGTCAGATCTACTGTGTAACTCCAGCTCTTCCGTCTGTATTTCATTGTCTTTTGTTGCATTCTTAATTTTTCTTTTCATTTTTGAACTCTTTTCCTGTACCAAAACCTACTCTTTTGGAAAATCAGTTATTCAAATGAAACAAAACATAAGTTTAAAAGAAGAATTAACAAATTTTAGGGAAACAATAGTGAATGCTATAATCTAAAGTTGTTGAAGTCAAAATTATGGCATATGGGAGTTCAATATGGGCAAGTGTGAGGTCATCCTCTTTGAATCCAAGGAAGACAAAATAGAATATTTTCTTAATGCCGAGAGTGGAAGCTATGAAGAGCTATGAATTTGGGTGTCCAGGTACACAAACCTCTAAAAGCTGGAACACAAGTACAAAAAGTAATCAAACAGGATAATTGAATGTTAGCCTCATACAAAGGGGAAGAAGTTATACTTCAGTTGTACAGAGGTTTGGTCAGACCCCATCTGGAGTACAACATTTAGTTTTGGGCAGCACATCTAACGATATTGGCACTGGAGGGGGTACAACACAGATTTATCAGAATGATACAAAAGCAAAATACTGCGGATGCTGGAAATCTGAAATTAAAACAGAAAACGCTGAAAATACTCAGCAGGTCTGGCAGTATCTGTGGAGGGAGAAACAGAGATAACGGGCTGGCTGAATTTTGTGGAGCCAGTAAGGGTTTCGACACTGGGCAGAAAAGGCAAGGTAAGCCCAGCCTCAGCCCTTTGGAGCCCGGCTGGCTCTATTTAACAGCGCTTGGGCACTTAATTACCCAGTGTCGGGGTCCTGTCCCTTTAAGGAAAGTAATACCACCTCCAAGAGTTGCCGGCCAGAGGGCCAGCAGCTCAGTAGAATCAGCAGCGCCACCAGGAATGGTGGCCACACCAGTGCAAGAGGCGCGGGACCCTAGGCAAATATGGAAAGTTCGCCGGGGCTAGTCTAGAAGGCCCTGGTGAGATGGTGGTGGGGGAGCAAGGGTGTTGTTGTGGGCAGGAGGGAGGGTGGTCGTTGAGGGCAGGAAAGGTCTTAGCAGAGGGGGTAGCCTTTGTCGCCGGGGGCCTTCCAAGGGCCACTGTGCCCCCAGAGGAGGCCCTCCACCCCAAGTCCGCAGCAAGGCCACCTTGTTTCACTGGCTGACTGCCCCATGTGGCAGAGGCCCCCCGCCGCTGGCTTAATACCAGTGGGACGAGGCCCTCAAGTGACTAATAATTGGCCACATAAGGGCCTCAATTGACCTCTGGGCAGTAAGGCTGTTGTCGGCCTTTCCTGCCCCCAACTTAATCACAGGGTGACAGATAGACAATGAGCACTCCAACCTGCCCCACTTCCATCGATATTTTATGAGTCCCCCACCTCCCATCCCGTCTCCTGGGGGCCCAGAAAATTCAGCCCAATGGTTCAGGTCAAAGACCTTTCATCACAACTTTTATCAGAATGATACCGGGGTTTCAAGGGTTACATAAGCCTGGTTTATATTCCCTTGTGTTCAGAAGGTTCAGGGGGTGATCTAAATCAATGTGTCTAAAAAAAAAAACCACTCAACAGGGTAGATACTGAGAAATGATTTCCTCTGACGATGACAAGGGGACAATTTTAAAATCAGAGCTAAGCATGAAATCATAAAGCACTTTTTCACACAAACAGTCGTGGAAATCAGGATAATTCTCTCCCCAAAAGGCTGTGGATGTTGGGTCAATTGAAATTTTCAAGATTGAAATTGAAAGATTCTTGCTCAGTGGGGTCTCAAGGGATATAGAAAAAAGGCATGCAGATGGAGTTGATGTACAGATCTGTCATGATCCTGTTCCTATGTTTTGATCAATGAGCTGAAAAGTGGCCAGAAGGCTAATGAAATATCATTGCTTGTAGAATTGTAAAAAGCCTGAGATGGGAGATGCTGAAGTGGCAAGCTAAAGCAAAGTCAGGAATATCTTTAAGAACAGAGATATATGGCAAAACAGTTACTTGATTTGTTTCGAGCAAAATATCGTTTAAAACATTTTCTTTAGATGAAGTTCAATGCAGAGAAATGTGAAGTAATTCATTTTGGTAGGAAGAACATGGAGAGACAATATAGAATAAAAGGGTACAATTCTAAAGGGGGTGCAGGAGCAGAGGGACTGGATGTATCTGTGCATAAGTCATTGAAGGTGGCATGACAGGTTGAGAGCACGGTTAATAAAGCATACAGTGTCTTGGGCTTTATTAATAGGGGTACAAAGTACAAGAGCAAGGAAGTTATGTTGAACTTGTATAAGACACTAGTTCGGCCTCAGCTGGAGTATTGCGTCCAGTTCTGGGCGCAGCACTTTAGCAAAGACGTGAGGGCATTGGAGAGAGTACAGAAATGATTCACGAGAATGGCTCCATGGATGAAGAATTTCAGTTATGAATACAGATTGGAGAAGTTGGGACTGTTTTCCTTGGAGAAAAGAAGGCTGAGAGGTGATTTGATAAAGGTATTCAAAATCATGAGGGGTCTGGGCAGAGTAGATAGAGAGAAACTGTTCCCACTCGTGAAAGGATCTAGAACGAGAGGGCACAGATTTAAAGTATTTGGTAAGAGAAGCAAAAGTGACATGAGGAAAAACTTTTTCATGCAGCAAGTGGTTAAGGTCTGGAATGTACTGCCTGAGAACATGGTGGAGACAGTTTCAATTGAAGCATTCAAAAGGGAATTAGACAATTATATGAGAAGGAAGAATGTTCAGGGTTATGGGGAGAAGGCAGGGGAATGGAACTGCGGGAACTGTTCTTTCGGAGAGCCAGTGCGGAAACGATTGGCATCCTTCTGCACTGTAACAATTCTGTATTTGGTTTCTCCAATATAGAATTAGCACAAAGGAATACTTAGTACAGTATACTTCTTTACAGGAGGTATACATAAAGCAACATCTCATGTGGAAAGATAACTTGATGACAGATACCACGTAGTGAAGAAACGACCGGGCAGCAGAGAAAATATTAGGTGAAGAAAAGCCAGGTGGAGGTGACAAAAGAATAAACAGAGGTTTTATACTGGATTCTCTAAGCATCATTCACACTCCACTGTTTTCCCTTCCATTTTGGAGAAATGGCTGACTCACTTTGTCCTTTCAATACCTTTTGTCTGACAAATGTATCCATATCTTAAGCCCACTGATAATTACCTTTGTATAGTGCAGAGTTTTCCAATATTTTAAAATCAATTAATAGGCTATCATAATAACCTTATCTTTGTTGAAGTTCAGAGGTTGTTAGTAAAATCGGAGCTGCTGACTTCCAGCTATTCTGCCCTTCTCCACTATGCTGCCTTAGACACGTCTTAGATTAGCCCTGTGGTACTATTAAAGATTTCGCTCATCGAATATCATATCCAATGAAGAATCACACCTGAACTATGAATTTTCTTTCTCTTTTAGATGCTTATTGACTGGTTGTGTATATCCAGCATTTTCTGCTTTTACAATTGAATTTAGCACTTAGAAAAGCAAAACATTCTCTTTAGCTAGTACAAGCACTTTTAATGGCAAAACGAACTATAAAGCAGTGCAAACCTACTCCTGCATTATAGAACTCCAAATGGAGTAACCTGTTTAGAGCCCCTGTATATGGATTAAGGAATGGTGGATTTTAACCATGAATATGTTATGTTGTTCCTGAAGAAGGGTCACTGACCTGAAACGTTAACTCTGCTTCTCTCTCCACAGATGCTGCCAGACTTGCTGAGTATTTCCAGCATCTGCAGTATTTTGCTTTTATTATTATGTTCTTCCTTATTCTCTGATGGACATTAAATCTCTACAAATAACAGGAAATGCCAAAGTGGAAAATCAGCCAAGATACTATTCACTTAGGAAATCTCATATCTTAAAGAATCATTTCATCTTTTTTCCTCTGCCACATTGCAGCAATTTAAAGGCTTAGCTGAGGCTGCCTGTAATTCTAAATATATGAGAGATCAGCGACTCAAGAAGTCAATGACAGCACTAAAACACTGAATAAAATTAGTCCAAAAACCTACTTACAGCACTCATGCCAACTCTTGCGAATTTATGACACACAATTTTGAAATAAAATTGAGCCGACTTGCAATCAGGCTCTGAAATCATAGAATCAAAGAATGGTTACAGCCCAGAAGGAGACCATTCAGCCCATCGTACCTGTGCCAGCTCTCTGCAACAGCAACTCACTTAGTCCCATTCCTACACCTTTTTGAAAGCCTCGAATGAAACTGCCTCCACTACACTCTCAGGCAGTGCATTCCAGATCCTAACCACTCACTGAGTAAAAAAAAGTTTTTCCTCATGTTATTATTGCTTCTTTTGCCGATCACCTTAAATCAGTGTCCTCTGGTTCTGGATCCTTCCACCAAAGGGAACAGTTTCTTCCTACATACTCTGACCAGACCCCTCATGATTTTGGAACACCTCTATAAAATCTCCTCTTAATCTTTGCTTCTCCAAGGAGAACAGCCCCAGCTTCTCCAACCTATCCTGTAACTGAAGTTCCACCTCTCTGGAACCATTCTCCTGCATCTTTTCTGGACCCTCACAAATGCCTTAACATCCTTCCTAAAGTGTGGTGCCCAGAACTGGACACAATACTCTGGTTGAGGCTGTACCAATGTTTCATACAGGTTTATCATAACTTCTTTGTACTTGTACTTTATGCCTTTTGTTACGGTCAAGTGTTTGACCACAACAGGTTTAATTCTTTCTTAAAGTGAATGTACTAGCCAATTCAGTAGGTGTTTGATTACTTACTTGCTATGATCATAACAAGAACCAATCAGACAACTTTTCTTGAGTTAACAAAGAAAGGTTAACTTAACTGTACCTGAACCAAACTGATAAAATAATAAACAACGTGCCAACTTTCACTCACACTGGAGGTTTACACACACACACATATAGGTTACAGAGTGGGGAAAGGTAGATTGGTTGAGTTAGAGTCCATAAAAAATGGCATACAGAGTGTGGAGACTGGTGATTTGGCTGGCTTCGAGTTGAATTCAGTGGTCCTGAGGCTTTTAATTTGAAGAGGTCGATGACTGGTTCAGTAAGCCTCTTGGAGCTAGCGATGCAGATGATTTCCTCCAACAGGGTTTCTGATTGTAGCCGGAGTATGCAAAGATGGTCAGTCAACAAGCAGGATTTGAAGGCTTCCAAGCTGGAATGGAGAGAGAGCGAGAGAGCCCCACTTAGGGTCTGCTCATGTTAGAGTCCAGTTGCTTCTCCTCTGCTGCAGAGAACAACACCAGCTTAAAACCACAGATTGGGAGGGGTTTGTCACATGACAGTCACCCTGTCACATAGCAGTTAGCAGTATTTCTCTGCTTGCTGAAAGAACAGGTTGTTCCTTTAAACTTGCTAGGACTTGGTTCTTGCTGGGAAATACACAGACAGTTCGTCTCCCTCCTCACAGTCCTTTGCAATGCAGGATACAGTGTAGCAAACTAAGTGATCATATTAAGCTGCTAGCAGTCATCCTGTTTTAAACGTCTTTTAAAAATACCTTTTAAAAAAAATACAAATTTAGATCTCCAGCCAGTAGACCAAAGAAAATTATCATTCAACAAAACACATTGTCTCACACTCAATTTATGAAGCCCAGGATCCCATATGCTTTATTAACTACTTTCTCAAACTCCCCCACAACCTTAAATGATTTGTGCACATATACCCCTAGATCCCTCTGCTCCTGCACCCTCTTTAGAATTGCATCCTTTATTTTACATTGCCCTCCTCATTCTTCCTACCTAAATGAATCAAATTACACTTTTCTGCATTAAATTTCATTTGCCACTTGTCCACCCATTCCGCCAATCTGTCAATGTCCTCTCGAAGTTTACCACTATCTTCCTCACAGTTCACAATACTTCCAAATTTTGTTGCTAGGTCAAAAACCTGCAACTCCCCGCCCAACAACACTGTGGGTGCACCCACACCACATGAACCGCAGTGGTCCAAGAAGGTGGCCAATGGCAACCAGGGATGGACAACAAATGTCGACCTTGCCAGTGATGCTGACATCCCATGAATGAATTTTTAAAAAGTCTGCCTGTCTGTTAGACATTCTTCAAGTTTCATGTTCAGTTTGACCCACACTATTATTATTCAAGGCCGGTGAGTTGGGAAACTACTGGAAAAAATTCTGAGGGACAGGGTTAATCTCCACTTGGAGAGGCAGGGAATAATCAGGGATAGTCAGCACAGCTTATCAGGGGGAGATCGTGTCTAACTAACTTGATTGAATTTTTCGAGGAGGTGACTAGATGTGTAGATGAGGGTAAACCAGTTGATGTAGTCTGCATGGATTTCAGTAAGGCTTTTGATAAGGTCCCGCATGGGAGATTGGTTAAGAAAGTAAGAGCCCATGGGACCCAGGGCAATTTGGATCCAAAATTGGCTTGTTGGCAGGAGGCAGAGGGTAATGGTCAAGGGTTGTTTTTGCAAGTGGAAGCCCGTGACCAGTGGTGTACCGCAGGGATCGGTGCTGGGACCCTTGCTGTTTGCAGTGTACATTAATGATTTAGACGTGAATACAGGAGGTATGATTATTAAGTTCGTAGATGACATGAAAATTGGTGGTGTCGTAAATAGTGAGGAGGAAAGCCTTAGATTACAGGACGATATAGATGGGCTGGTAAGATGGGCAGAGCAGTGGCAAATGGAATTTAATCCTGAAAAGCGTGAGGTGATGCATTTTGGGAGGACTAACAAGGCAATGGAATATACAATGGATGGTAGGAAGTACAGAAGGTCAGAGGGACCTTGGTGTACTTGTCCATAGATCACTGAAGGCTGCAGCACAGGTAGATAAGGTGGTTAGGAAGGCATATGGGATACTTGCCTTTATTAGCTGAGGCACAGAATATAAGATCAGCGAGGTTATGATGGAGCTGTATAAAACACTAATTAGGCCACAGCTGCAGTACTGTGTACAGTTCTAGGCACCACACTATAGGAAGGATGTGATTGCACTGGAGAGGGTGCAGAGGAGATTCACCAGGATGTTGCCTGGGTTGGAGCATTTCAGTTATGAAGAGAGACTGAAAAGGCTAGGGTTGTTTTCCTTAGAACAGAGAAGGGTGAGGGGGGACATGATTGAGGTATACAAAATTATGAGGGGCATTGATCGGTTAGATAGGAAGAGACTTTTTCCCTTAGCGGAGGGATCAATAACCAGGGGGCATAGATTTAAGGTAAGGGGCAGGAGGTTTAGAAGGGATTTGAGAATTAAATTTTCACCCAGAGGGTGGTTAGAATCTGGAATACACTGCCTGAAGTGGTGGTAGAGGCAGGAACCCTCACAATATTTATTTATTTTTATTTAGAGATACAGCACTGAAACAGGCCCTTTGGCCCACCAAGTCTGTGCTGACCAACAACCACCCAATTATACTAATCCTACATTAATCCCATATTCCCTCCCACATCCCCACCGTTCTCCTACCACCTACCTACACTAGGGGCAATTTACAATGGCCAATTTACCTATCAACAAGTCTTTGGCTGTGGGAGGAAACCGGAGCACCCGGCGGAAAGCCACGCGGTCACAGGGAGAACTTGAAAACTCCGCACAGGCAGTACCCAGAACTGAACCCGGGTCGCTGGAGCTGTGAGGCTGCGGTGCGCTACTGTGCCGCCCTTTAAGTAGCATTTAGATGAGCACTTGAAACGCCATAGCATACAAGGCTACGGGCCAAGTGCTGGAAAATGGGACTAGAATAGTTAGGTGCATGATGGCCGGCACACACACCATGGGTCGAAGGGCTTGTTTGTGTGCTGTATAACTCTATGACACACAATAGTGATGTTACTAGATTACAGGACAGGAAGGGCTGTTCTTACAATCTCAAATATCTCATACTATTATCAGAGATGGACCCATTGTCAATCAGAATTACCATTAACACCTCGCTGTTCAGAGAGATGTTCCATTCAACCTACACAACAGGGCATGGAGCCAGACTGACTCCTAGAGGCCCCTGATCACACATCAAGGGATTGTCCCTGAACCTTGAGGGAAAGGATGCTTTGATTGAGTTAAAATTGAGTCTTGAAAACACAGCAGGTCCCTTGACTGGCTGAAGCCCTCTACTATTGCAGCTCATTTGGGCAAAGACTTCATTTCAGACTCAAATAGCAGTTCTCCGAAATGCTAAGACCAGAAAGACCAGTAAGTAGCCTTCTCAGGACTGTTGCTATGACATGGAAGGTTGTTTTGTGACGCCACAAATAATGAAATTAATGGTGGCCTGTGTACCCAAAATGCCATACACTCTAGAAATTGCTATATCCCTATTTTGACAAGCACCTCAGTGTATCCTGGGACATTACAGAACGCCCATCTTCCCCCTACCCCCCACCAACTCTAGTTGCTCCACATCCTGCATGCAGTTTGCTGTGCCTCTGCTCCTGTGGTTGCTCAGTTACCGTGCACAGGGCACTCCGTATTGTCAGTGACAGTTGAGAGTCCAGATCAACGTTGGAAGGTGAGATTGAGAGCGGGGGTGTGTTTTGGGCTGAGAGTAAAAGGATAAAATCCGAAACTCAGTAGTCCAAGGCCTTCAGACACTGAAACAGAACAAATTCAAGCTTTGCACAGCACAATGCACCTCTTCTGAAGGGAAGCCACCTCATGCTAGCATGTTACCGCAGTGCCGATTACATGGTGTTGTAAGGGTTTTGAATTGGAGCACGCGATTCTGGGGTACAGCTTGACTGAATGGTCTCTGACCAATAGGAAAAACGCGGGGAAAGTGGGAGGACAGAAGTGGCGGCGGGTCTTCCAACCAGTACTGCGCAGCATGTGAAGGGTGGCGGGGGTGGGAGGGGCTGGTGCGTGGAGGGCAAGACCTCCTCACCAGCTCAAGTGTGCTGGATTGGAGGTCATTCCATGCCTTGAACCTTTTTCGGCCCTGGGAGTATTTGATGGGATAGCGTAGGATGAGCTTTATTCCATTTCTAACCCTTGCTGTACCTTCCCTGGGATTGTTTGATGGAACAATGTAAAGGGAGCTTTATTTTGTATCTAATCCCTGGGTTCAGGAAATTAAAAATCACCATGGTTCCCCGTCCTGATTACAAGCATGAAGTGCTTGTTTGCAGATGCTGAGTGAGGACAGGCTGGGGGATTTTGTCTACTCTTATGTGGGGCTCAGTAAAAAAAAAAAAAGTATTTTCAGATGCAGTAAATTGGCTTTTGTAAAGAGCTCCGACCTGTTTGAGATTAAATAAACTACTAAATGAAATTTAGAAACCAACTTTCAATTTATATTGGTTTATGTTTGAAAAAAAAAGCAACTCATGAATTTTCTAGGCAATCCCTCGAATTTTAAGAGCTTTACTCATGTTTTATGAGATGGTGGTATAGCATGTCTGCTTACAGTAACATTTAACTCAAATTCACACCGGGCCAGTAAGTGGCAATCAGGCTGAGAAAGACCTCTGTTACATGTGTATGTGTATATATAGATGTGGAGGTTAATAATCTTTCAATGATAACTTACTTACCTAGCATTCTTCGGGGGGAGAAAAAAGTCACAGCTGCTAGATAACGGAACATTGTAACTGGAAGCAGAAAGAGAAACCACCCACCAAAAAATTACTGATCAACTCATCAAGCATCTCACTACTGTCAGCGAAATCTTGCTGTGTGGAAAATGGAGGCTGCATTTCCCCTACATCAACACTGATTGCACTTTCAAAGTAACTCATTGTATGTCGAGCAGTACGGGGGCATTTGAGAGATGTAAAAAGTCACTATACAAAAGCAACTGTTCTCATTTAAACCATCCAGAAAATTTTCACAGAACTAGGAACCCATGAATTGGTTTCAATTTTATAAGTTATCAAGCTGTTTCAAAGGTTGTTGAGCAACTGTGACCATGCTTCAAAATTTAGTTCGGCTGTAAAGTGCTTTGGGACATCCTGCAGTCACAAAAGACACTACGTAAAATATAAGTTTTTTCTTTCAGTTATATAAAATATTGAAATCAGGTCTTGGAACAATCTAAACTGTTGTAAAGCTGATCTCCTTTTAAGATAAAATGTAAAATCTACAGTGAATTTCTAATCTAAGCTGCCCTAGGGTAGAGCACACCAAAGGGACCTTCATGCGTGTTAAGCAATGAAAATAAAGGGATTTCACCCTGCCCCACTAATAGAGCTGCAGCCAATTAAAGAATCAGAATAGTGAAATTTTGACAGCGGATCACATGCTCACCCAGTCAGAAAACTGTAGATTTAGCATTCTCAAGAGGCAAAAAATTAGATCGCCACCTAATTAGATCTCCTTTACAAATTGGATGCAACACAGAATCTGTGATTAAATGCCAAATTATCTTTATTTTTATTTAGAGATACAGCAGTGAAACAGGCCCTTCGGCCCACCGAGTCTGTGCCGACCAACAAACGCCCATTTATACTAATCCTACATTAACCCCATATTCCCTACCACATCCCCACCTTCCCTCAATTCTCCTACTACCTACCTACACGAGGGGCAATTTACAATGGCCAGTTTACCTATCACCCTGCAAGTCTTTGGCTGTGGGAGGAAACTGGAGTACCCGGCGGAAACCCACGCGGTCACAGGGAGAACTTGCAAACTCTGCACAGGCAGTACCTAGAACTGAACCCGGGTCGCTGGAGCTGTGAGGCTGCGGTGCTAACCACTGCGCCGCCCATATATTTATCTTACATATATTTGCAGATTATCACAGCATTATTCACAATGACTTGGAGGATACCTTTTTTATGCTACATAGTGTACAGTATGTAAAGCAGGTGGTGTTAGGAACACAAGGACAAAGGAACAGGAATAGGGCATGTAACCCTTTAAACCTGTTCCGCCACTCAATGAGATCATGGCTGATCTACGACCTAACTCCATATACCCACCTTTGCCCCATATCACTAATACCTTTGGTTAACAAAAATCAATCAATCTCAGATCAATCAATCAATTTTTGCTCAGAGCTGTGACTCGGAACTGAATTTGGATCATGCAATCTGAGCATGTGTAGAGTACTTAATTTCCAAGGCGATAGCAGTACCAGTCAGGCTTATTGATGAGCTATTTTTCATCAACTTCTAACCATTGCTCCTCAAAAATACTCCAAAATTATTTGAAGGTAATTTCGAGGATAAATTTCAAAAACTTTGGGATCGATGCAAGGTCTACGAAGATCTTGTTTTCACAAAGTAGTTTATTTTTTGGCAACAGTTTTATTTCATTTAAAAACTAGTTTCTGTATCCCAATCTCTAAAAATTGGGAGAGATTATTACAGAACAATGTGTTTGCATTGGTCTCACATTCTGTTCTCATGAGATCCCACTCAAGGTAATGTAAAAAGCTTGAAAGATATGAGGTAGTTTAGATGGTGCCAGCAATGTTCACTTTGCTCTGTACATTAGTTTTTTTTTAAAGTTAAATGTTATCCCTGCCTCAGGGAAGGGCTAAAGAGAACTGTACTAAGATTCAGGCTGGAATGTAGGCTAAAGGTAACCCAGATTTAACTACAGATGCTACACTATTTAACAGTTGTCCTTCATGCACTCTTAAAGCAAACTTGGCATGCTGTACTTTGAATCTCGAGACTCTGCCTTCAGCATGAAAGAGGACAAGTATAGCCCAGACAAGTTTAACTTGAATTACATCCAAGACAAGCAACAATTACCAAAGAACTGTGCTGACATTTTTCCAATGCCATATAAACTATAGCATCCAGAATGCACTGCAACTCAAAATACACAAGATAGAAATGGCAATCTGCAAACTGCTCAAAGTGGCAATATGCCTGACTTCTACAGTACAACTGTCACAGGAACTTATCTAACTATAAGCCTATCTGTTGTGTGCCTAAGTGCCTGAAAGGACCTATATTTGATTTGAAAAAAAGATCACAAACATTGCAAAGCAGAACCTTCCCTTAGCCTCTTCCTTAGTAAGTACAATTTGTCATAATAGTACATTGAGGTACTTATGCTTAAGGTGCCCTTGAGACTTAAACTAAAACAGTCATATTAAAATTTCTTCTATGTACCTGCATTGTATAAAATTAAAACATCTTTCCTAATGAAAAATGTTTTCTTTTTGGTGCTCGAGAGGATGTAGTTTTGCTCGTGTACTGGAATCCAGTGCTGAATAGAAGACTGAAGGCTGTAACAGGTATGCACCAATATAAATGGTTGAGCGTACCTTTCAAGGACTGTTGAGTATTTAACAACCATGAGCGAGAAGGGAGAGCTAGAAACACGGGGCCCTCCTCAGGCCAAAAAGGAAGGCGCTGAGAACAGGAGTGATGGCCAAAAGCCTGTATGTTTCCATTGCAACAAGGTAGGTCACCTTTGAGCTGACTGCTGGAAGCTACGAGGAAAACCCAGAGATTTAGTCAAGGTACACCAGACCAGTGCAGGTAAAGGGGCCCTGATAGAAAGCACAGCAGACCAGGCTGTGGCTTTAACTGCGGCAGTAAAACCCAGTAAACCTACCGCTGAGAGTTTGGGAAAACTGAACAAAATCCCTGAAAGTTACCAGGATTTTGTGTCCAGAGGAAAAGTGACCCCATACCTCTCCAGTGAGGCAAGTAAGCCCATAGTCAGGGATACAGGGGCCACCCAATTCATTCATAGAGACATAGAAAAATAGGAGCAGGAGTAGGCCATTCGGCCCTTCGAGCCTGCTCCGCCATTCAATACGATCATGGCTGATCATCCAAACTCAGTACCCTGTTCTTGCTTTCTCCCTGTATCCCTTGATTCCTTTAGCCCCAAGAACTATATTTAACTCTTTCTTGAATATATTTAATGATTTGGCCTCAACTGCTTTCTGTGATAGAGAATTCCACAGATTCACTACTCTATGAGTGAAGAAATCCTTCCTCATCTCAGTCCTAAATGGCTTACCTCTTATCATTAGACTGTGACCCCTGGTCCTGGACTCCCCCGCCATCGGGAACATCCTTCCTGCATCTAGTCTGTCCAGTCCTGTTAGAATTTTGTAGGTTTCTATGAGATCCCCTCTCATTCCTCTAAACTCTAGTGAATACAAGCCTAATTGACATCTTCATACATCAGTCCTGCCATCCCAGGAACCAGTCTGATGAAAAGGCATGACCTCTCCCCCAGAGAGTGCATTGAATGCTAGAATGTTAGTAAACAGCATCAGAGGGAAGTATATGCCTATATCTTTATACTGGATGCACCTGGAGTGTGACATTGTTTCAGGATCGGTAACCGTGGGGATTGTCCCTAGTTTACCTGCAGATGGGGTCGACCTGCTCCTGTGTAATAATCTGGCGGAGGAGAAGGTAGTAGCTTCACCAGTGGCTTTAGAAAGACCGGAAGAGGTCAGGGAGACAGAGCAGTTACAGGAAAACATCCCCGGCATTTTTCCTGACTGTGTGGTGATCCTGTCCAAGGCAAAACAAGCTCCATCAAAGGAGGCTGAAATGGCATTGTAGACAGATGACTCTACTGTCTGGTTATCTGAAACCTTCTTTGGGAAGTTAGAGGACCCAGAGGATGGGTTAAACAGGTCTTCCTTGATCGAGGCTCAGCAAGCCAACCCAGGATTGAAAAAGTTAGCACAGACTGCCCAAACTGAAGCTGAAGCAGAGGGAATTCCAGAATGCTAACTATTTAAATGATGAGGCAATGATGAGAAAGTGGAGTCCTCATCACAGACCTGCAGACGAAGAGTGGACAGTGGCTCACCAGATAGTGGTGCTGCCGAGGTACCGCGGGAAAGTATAGGGAGTGGCCTGCGAGATTCCAATAGCTGGACATGTCGATGTCGGAGGGACCCAAGTCAATATCAGGCAGCATTTTTGCTGGCCACAACACCACAAGGATGCGGTGGAGTTCTGTAAGACTTGCCACAAATGCCACGGAAGGGGTCAAACAAGCACAGGTCTGTCAGGAAACAGGAGGGTGAAAGGAACAGTGAGGACGAGTTAGAGGGAGGCCTGGAGGATTCCCAAATTGAACCCCCTACTGTCCAGTTAACTAACACTGAAACGTTAAGGAAATTAGACACTGTACTCTCCTATTTAAACACAGAACAGACCTAACAAGGATGCTCATGGCATTTAAAGAGATCTGCAGGGACAAACCAGGGTGCACAACCCTAACCCTACACGATGTGCATATAGAGCGAGACCACTCCCATAAAACAAAATCCCCATCACCTAGGTGTCAGGAAGCTAGACCAAGTTCGGGAGGAAATTCAGTACATGCTGGAGCACAAGCTGATTGAGCCCAGTCAGAGCAGTTGAAGTTCCCCAGTTGTGCTGGTGCCCAAACCCAATGGCTCAACAAGGCTCTGCAATGATTACAGAAAGATTAATGCCTTGACCAGAGCTGATTCCTACCCAATTCCCCACCTGGAAGACTGGATTGATAGAGTAGGAAACGCCACCTACTTAGGCAAAATAGACTTGTTAAAGGGGTACTGGCAGGTTCCCTTAACAACCCCCACCCCGTGCTGAAGAGATCTTAGCTTCTTTCACCCCAGGTGGCTTATTCCAGTATTAGGTGATGCCACTTATATAAATAAATACCCCAGCCACCTTCCAAAGGCTGATGAACCAGGTAGTGGCTGGTCTGCCCAACTGTGTAGTGTACCTGGATGATCCGTTAGTGTACAGTAACACCTGGAGGTGGAACCACCTAGATCTGTTAGAAGCCCTCTTCAGAAGGTTACAGTCGGCTGACCTCGTGATAAATCTTGCAAAGAGCAAGCTCGCTAACGCTCAAGTAACCTACCTAGGGCATATTGTGGGTCAAGGGCGAGTGTTGCCCAGAGAAGCAACGGTACAGGCGCTGATCGAATTTCCCGTCCCCATGACCAAATGGGAAATAATGCAATTTTTGGGGACGTGTGGGTTTTATTGCAAGTTTATTCCAAACTCGAGCACTATAGCCTAGAGGCCTGCTTTAGGTCGGAAAATGAACCCGACCCGAATCTGACCGAACCACAGCGGGCCCAAGCCCGACCCGAGTCCCTCCGATTTTGCCCCGAGCCCGAGCCGACCCAGCTACTACTCGGCCCGCCCCGACCATCCCTTTACTTACCTTCCTGACACCGGACCTGCAAGAAGCTGTAGCGCATGCGCGAGACGTCATAGTGACATCACTTGCTCACTGCGCAGACTCAGTTTCGTCCCAGACTCCCAGCTCAGGTCAGTTTTTTTATTTTTAATACTCACCAGCAGAGCACTTACCTTGTGTGTCCGGCCCGACCCGACTTGATCTGGACTCGGCCCAACCCGAGCCCGAAAGTTGGCCCCAGAAGATGGGCCCGACCCAACCCAAGCCCGACACATCGTCAGGTACCGTCAGGTTCTGGTCGGGTAGCAGGCCTCTACTATAGCCGCCCCACTGACAGACTTATTACAGGAGGAAGCAAAGGTAGTGTGGTCAGGGAGGTGCCAAACAGTTTTTGAGAGGCTGAAAGCTCCAAACTTTAATAAACCATTTAAAGTGGCAGTGGATGCTAGTGACCTAGGGGTAGGTGCCGTCCTGCTCCAAGATGAGGGGTTAGGCATTGAGAGACCAGTTGGGTACTTCTCCAAATAATTAAACAAGCATCAAAGGAGATACTCTACTGTGGAGAAGGAAGCCCAGGGACTGTTGCTAGCTCTCAAAAATGTTGAGGTATATGTCCAAAATGGATAGTGACCGTAGCTTATACCGACCACAATCCTTTGACCTTTATAGAAAAATTCAAAACCCATAATGAGTTGGAGCCTGCTTCTGCAACCTTACCACCTAAAGATTACCCACATTGCAGGGAAAAACAATGTGATAGCAGATGCTTTATCTCGGATTTAGCTCAGCACGGAACAAACGTGGATGAAAAAAAACTAGAGTATGGCTATGACAGTGAGACTGATGTACGTGTGCGTACAGTTTCTTTTTAATTTGTGACCCCATAATGAAATGTTCCTGTTGTCACATTTCTTTTCAAGTGGTGGGAAGGTGCAATGCCAATTTGTTTCATTGAATGATAATTTTCTTTAATCCACTGACTGGAGATTTGAATTTATATTTTTTTTTAAAATATATTTTAAAAAGACAAGCTGCAGCAAAGTCACCCTTTCAGCTTAAGATGATCACCTAATTTGCAACACTATATTCTACAGTGCAATGCTTGTGAGGAGGGAGACAAAATGTCAGCTCAGGCCCCAGCAAGAACCAAGACCTAGGAGGTTTAAAGGAACTACCTGTTCTCCCAGCAAGCAGAGAAATACTGCTAACTGCTATGTTTGAATGACTGTGACTGTTATGTGACAAGCCCCTGGCTTTTGAGCTGATGTTTTCTCTGCAGCAGAGGAGAAGCAACTGGACTCTGACATGAGCAGGCCCTAAGTGGGTAATAAAAGCAAAATACTGCAGATGCTATAAAATCTGAAATAAAAACAATATGTGCTGGAAATACTCAGCAGGTCAGGCAGTATCTGTGGAGACAGGAGCAGAGTTAACATTCTGATAAAAGGTCACAGACCTGAAACATTAACTCTGCTTCTCCCTCCACAGCTGCTGCCTGACCTGCTGAGTATTGCCAGTCCTTGCTGTTTTTATTTGAGCACCTAAGTGGGGGTCCCTCTCTCTTCATTCCAGTTTGAAAGCTTTTAAATCCTGCTTGTTGACTGACCACCTTTGCATGCTCTGGCTACAATCAGCAACCCCATTGGAGGAAATCATCCACATCGCTGTCTCTAAGGAGACCAAGCGAACCAGTCATCTACCTCTTCAAACTAAAAGCCTCAGGACCACCGAATTCAGCTAGAAGCCAGCCAAATCACCAAAGCCCACAGACTGTATACCCTTTTGTTTTATGGACTCTAACTCAAACAATCTAGCTTTCCCCACTCTAACCTATTTGTGGTATGTGTAACCTCTAGTGTGCACGAGAGTGTGAAAGTTGGCACGTTGTTTATTATTTTCATTATTTCAGTTTAGGTACAATACAGTTAACCTCTTTGTTAACTGAAGAAAACCTGTCCGATTGATTACTTGCTGTAATCAAAACAAGAACCAAACACCGACTGAACTGGCCAGTACATCCACTTTAAGAAAGAATTAAACTTGTTGTGGTCTAAAAAGGAGAAGGAAAAGAGGAAGCCCTTCAACCTTTCCTTACTTGACCGTAACAACCTGCATTGTATAAAATGAAGTCACCTTTCCCAATCAAAAATGTTTTCTTTTTGGTGCTTGAGAGGATGTAATACTGCTTGTGTGCTGGAATCCTGTGCTGAATAGAGGACTGAAGGCTGTAACAAGTATGCACCAACATACATGGTTGGGTATACCTTCCAAGAACAGTTAAGCTCTCTAAGTATCCTGCTTCCAACAGACAGCAGTGCTATTATGACTCATTACTGCCCTTTGGAGATACAAGCAATACATTTAAATGGTTTGACATTAAGGGACATAATTGACATTGCAGATAAGAATTTAGAATTAAAGCAGTTAATTCCAGAAATAATTTAGCATTTAGTAATACTGCCAGTAATTTTTTTCAACACTTTTGTTTTAAACTGTTCAGTACTAAACTAATCCTTTAGATTACTTGTTAGATTTTCAAGTTTAGAACCAGTTGGCACCAGCTGACTCATTTAATCTAATGAAAACTGTCAGAGGAAATCTGGCAGCTTTGATATTATTCAACAGCTATAAATGTATCAAGATTCTGGGAGTGCTGGTGGGTGTTAATTTTAACTGGGATAGAGTTCTTCAAGGTCACATTGATGGGTCTGGATAAAGGCAGTCCATTTGGTTTCCTTGTTCCGAAACCATTACGATATTCTCAACAGTTTCTGAAATGAAGCCAATTTCCTGATCTCAAGCACTCTTCTTGGCAATCAGATCCTACTATTAAATACTTCTTAACATTTACCCTAAATTTCCCCTTCACAATCCTGAGCTTGACCCCTCTTGTCAGCTACCCTGGCATATCTGGTTCACTTTTTTAATCCACTAAGTTTCTTGTAAATCTGTACAAGATCAGTGCTGAGATATCTCGAGTATGAAACACGCTATTTTACTTAGATGTCCCTCAAAGCCCTTTCCTTTATACCAGGGATCAGTGTGGTTACCCTTTTCCAAGGTCTAGATTGCCTCTATGTTATGGGGATCAGACCTGCATGCAAAACTTAGAATAGGGGACAGATTTAGCAATATAGAGCTATGGACACTCAGTGGTTCAGTGTATAAGATGGAAATCAATAGATTTTAGGGAATTAAGGGATATGAGGATAATTCAAGGTGAAGTTGCAGTAGATCAGCCATAATCTTATTGAATGGTGGTCCAAGCTTGAAGGGTCAAATGGCCCACTCCTGCTCCTATTATACTCTTATGTCCTAGATTATTTGTTTATTGCTATCTCACATTGTTTGAACACAGTGATTGACAAGTCAAATAACACTCCTAGATATTTTCAGCTTCCTCATAGCAAGTTCTAGCTCACCCATGGAATACACCCTAGGTACAGTAGAATAGTGGTTATGTTAATGAACTAATATTCGAGAAGCTTGAATAATTATCCAGTGAACTGCCACATGGCACTTTGAGAATTTGAATTCAGTATTTTTAAAATCTGGAAATTGCTGATACCAGTAAAAGTGAAATTGTTGGATTGTTTAAAAAAATCCAATTGGGTCACTAATATCCATTAGGGAAGGAAACCTGCCATCCATACCCAACCTGATCTATATTTGATTCCAGTCCCACACCAATGGGGTCAACTCTTAGCAAACCAGTCGGTCAGGTGTCAGCTCTGCTCAATTGGTAGCACTCTCACATCTTGAGTTACAAGGTTGTGGTTTCAAACCCCACTCTCAGACTTGAGTACACGATCCAGGATGAAACTAAAGTGGCATCTTTCATGAGACATTAACTCTCTGTGCGCACCCAACAACTGTCTTTTAACACAACTTGCTTTATTTTCAAAAGCCCTTTGATCAGGTACCACACAGTTGGCTCATGACAAAGGATAGGGTATGTGGAGTCAAAAGAAAAGCAGTTCAATGGATAGCGATTTGGCTAAAAAATATAGAAAGCAGAGAGTCAGAGTAAAGGGTAATTATTCAGATTGGAGGAAGGTAGAAAGTGGTATTCCACAATCATCAGTGCGGGGACCACTGTTATTCATAATTTACATTAATGAGTTATTCTTGGGAAATAGAACCAATTATCAAAATTTGCAAATGATACCAAACTTAGCAGGGGGCAGGGTGGTATAGCTAATACTGAGGAAGAATACACAATGCCATCAGAAAACTTACAGACTGGCCAGTTAAGTGATAAATGAATTTTAACACAGATAAATGTGAGGTGTTGCACTTTGGCAGGAAGACACCTTAGAAAATAAGAAACTGAATTGTGTAGAAGAGAAAAGGGATCTAGGGATTAAAGTCATTAAAAACATCACAGGTCAGCAAAGCACTGGGATTTATTTCTAGGGGCACAGAGTCCAAAAGTAGCGAGGCAATGTTAAAAATGTATAGGATCTAGTCAGGCTGCACTTAAAGAACGGGATTTTATCCAGGCAACAGGGGTTTCAACCTCTGGCAAAACACCGTCAAGAACTGTGCGTCCACCCTTCTGTGGGAGGCCCGCCAAATCAAGTGCCAATTAGGCACTTAAATGGAAGCGGTGGCTGCTGCTGGTGGAGCAAGGCCCAGGAGCAGCTCTGGACCCAGGCCACAGGTTCGTCAGCATGGGAGAGGTCTTGGGGGTTGGGGGTCACAGGGAGAGGGTCGGCAGCAAGAGCAGGGGGGTGGCCGTCAGCGTGCCCCCCCCACCCCCCACAACTGATGGCCGGTTCCCTCATTCAGGCACTAAGTGCCTTTTAACAAGGGACCCACCTCCCACCAGAGCCGGCAACTGCCACATTTTTTCTTAACGTGCTTCCTGTGCAGCGACAGGCCCGCCTGCCGCTTGGCTAATGGCAGTGGCGACAGGATGAGGCCCTTAATTGGGAATTAACTGCCCACTTAAGGGCCTCAATTGGCACGGGGCAGGAAGGCCGTTCACAGGACGTACCGTCCTGGAATAAATTTTGGTACGGGTGGGCCCCCCTCAACCATCCCACCTGATAATATGCTCTCTCTGCTTCCAAACCTGCCTTGGGGGAGAGCATAAAATTCCCCCCAGAGAGTATTATGCATATTTCTGGTCTCCATACTATAAGGTTGACAACGAAGCACTGGAGAAAGTGCAAAAGAGATTTACAAGGATGGTACCAGAACTGAGAGGCTACAGCTTTTGGTAAAGATTAAAACAGGTTTGGACTTGTTTCTTAACAATTAGAATTAGAGGTCTTTAAAATTCTGAATGGGTTAGATAGGGTAGATGCGAGGAGAACGTTTCCACTTGTGGGAGAATCCAAAACTAGGGGCCATTAATACAATAGATACTAATAATATAACAAAGTTATTTCCTTTTTGGATTTATTATAGAATAGAATCATAGAAATATTATAAAAAGAGAATTCTGGGCATCGCACTTTGGTTAGGATGAGAAGGCTTTAAGAGGCTGCAGAACAGATTCACGAGAATGGTTCCGGGGTGAGGGACTTCAGTTATAAGGGATAGATTGGAAAACCTGGGGTTATTGTCCTTCGAGAAGGTTGACAGGAGATATGATAGAGGTGCTCAGAATCATGAGGGGTCTAAACAGAGCAGATAGAAAGAAACTGTTCCCATTGGCAGAACGGTCGAGAACAGATTTAAGGTGATTGGCAAAAGAACCAAAGGCAACATGCTGAAAAATATTTTTGTGCGAGTGGTTACAATCTAGAATGCACTGCTTGAAAGGGTGCTGAAGTCAGATTCAATTCTGGCCTTCGAAAGGGAATTGATTAAGCACCTGAAGTGGAAAAATTTGCAAGGCTATGGGGAAAGAGCAGGAGAGTGGGACTAGCTAAATTGCTCTTTCAGAGAGCCAGCACAGGCTCGATAGACTGAAAGGCTTTCTTCTATTCTGAAAGCCTTCTATAATGTTATTCTACAATGAATCCAATAAATAAAATTCTTTTACACAGAGAGATTAGAATGTGGAACTCATTATCACAGGAAGTGGGTGAAGCAAATAGCTTAAGATGCTTTCAAAAGGGAATAGAAAAATATGGTGAAAGGCTGAGATGAGGTAGATGGAATAGAAGGAGACACATGGGGATAACTAGCACCAGCACAGACTAGTTGTGACAAATGGCCTGTTGCTATGCTGTATATTCTGTGTAATTCTACATAGTTGTACCATTGTTAGTACAAGAATCATTTTTGACATATTTTGCATTTTCCACATCCCTTTCCATTTTTCTCTTGGCAGCCCTAATGTCCTCTGGCCTACTTCTGTAGCTCATATCCTTGCTCTAATGATCAATTTCTCACTTTAAGATCTGTAAATTGGTAGTTGGGGAAAAGAATGCTCTGGTTTTCCTTGCCTCTTGCCAGACAGTAAAATCCCAATGCAACATTAGCTACGGTGTGTAACACATGTATGCAAAAGGCTTTTCTTCCTTCTGAACACCTGGACAGACTTCTTTTGCCTGATGTGCAAGATTCAAGACCAAGTTGTGATGTGGATTTGACAAAAAGAGAAAATAATTGCAAAGAAGAATGGGTGCTCAGCATCCCAGTTAGCCTCAAGTCAAAGTCTGGATCTAGCATTTGGTGCCAAGATTAGTATACATGGCATTGGGTTTGGAGGTCTGAGCATATTGCAAGCTGTCCTCTATAGGTGCGTCTACCAAACATCTATCAAAAATCCCCAAAGCTTGGAACAGATGCTGGAACACGCACTCAGGATTTGGAGCGTAACTTGATTGTGTTTTAGAGCCTTAATCAATTTCTGCTGAAGCTCCAGGTCTGAAAATAATGAAACCACTGTTCAACAAGGTTTTTTTTTCAAGTTGCAACCAAGACAACACATTTACATATTTTGTAACTGCTCACCCTGCCTGTCGATAAGATGTTGTGGTACTTGCTGACCTCACTAAGTTAAAATCAATGATAGTCATTTGTCCAATAATCAACTAGTGATTATCCTACTTGGATGGTGGGAGGTGGCAGAATTAAGATTGGCTTCTTTGTGGTCAAGGTGGTTCCAAGATGATAAGCCTGATGAAAGAACTATGTTGATCCTCTAAGGCGCACTATGTAATCTAATACATCAAGTACTCAGATCTGTAGTACTTCAGGGTACTGTTGATGACTGACCAGCCAGTCTGGTTTATTGATGGTAACTTGTGAAAGACCTGTCATTGAAGGTTAGAATTGTCCCCATGCAGTTCCTGCAAGTCAATAAGCTAACCAGTGGAATAGAATTAGCTGACGAGCAGGAAGCTTTCCAGTGAATGCTGTGTGCAATTTTGGTCTCCATATTTAAGGAAAGACATATTTGCACTGGAGGCAGTACAGCAAAAGTTCACTAGATTGGTGAATGGGTTGAGAGGGTTGTCCTATAAAGAGAGGCTGAGTAAATTGGATCTATATTCTCAGGAATTTAGAAGAACGAGAGGTGATCTCATTGAAACATAAAAGATTCCGAAGGGGCTTGACAGGGTAGACAGTGAGAGGTTGTTTCCCCTGGCTGGGGAATCTAGAACACAGGGTCACAATCTCAGGATAAGGGGATGATCATTTAGGACTGAAATGAGGAGAAATTTCTTCACTCAAAGGGTTGTGAATCTTTGGAATTGTCTATCCCAGTAGGTTCTGGATGCTCCATCATTGAATACATTTAAGGCTGATACAGACAGATTTTGAGTCCCTCAGGGAATCAAGGGATATGGGAAGTAGGCAGTGTTAAACAGGCACAGATATCCATTCACCAAAATGAGGAAGCCGATGACATTCTCTGATCCACAACTGTTTTATTGTCAATTCACAGTTCAGTCCAAATATCAGTTCCCACACTTCCCTTCCGGACTAACTCAATGTCCAGAGGTAACTCCCTGACTGGGGAAAAACCCAGCCCTTAAATGCAAACTGCAATGAGCATCACCTGCTCTCTATTAACACTGAATTAAGACCTGTTTCATTATAGGGACCAGCAGTTTCAATATAGACAGGCAGGAAAGTGGAGTTGAAGCCGAAGATCAGCCATGTCGTATTGAAAGATGGAGCAGGCTCGACAGACCATATGGTCTACTCCTGCTCCTACTTCTTATGCTCTGATGTTCAGTGCTTTACATTGGTAAGCTGTATGGTTTTAGCTCTGTAAACTTTAGCAATAACCTCTGCCCATAGTTGGGGATTCCTATGTGTTGGTTCTTGCCAACTTCAGCTTAGTTTTCTGGGGATGGGGTAACATCTCCCTACATTGAGTTGCCATGTACTCCACATCAGGTGAAACAAAACTCTACTTACAAGGATTGCTCAGTAGTTTGGCATGGAGATGGGTTTCTGCACGTCAGATGCCAGCTGACCAAAAAATATAAATGAAGATAACTGCTTTAATTCATTGTTGTTTGACCCCCACCCCACCTAAGTCGCATCCAGAACATTGCAACTACAATGAATACTAATGAGAAGAACTGAAAGTTCTGAAAGAACAAAATCTAGCTCCAGAAACTGAACTGGATAAAATATTGTTGAATTTATTTCAAGCTAGCACAAACTACTTTACTTGTGTTAATATTCCCTTGACACAAGAAAATAGGGTTTATTTGATTAACAGTTTATATCGTTGCTATATTTAATTCAGACTGATGAACTTTGATAACATGCTGATAAATTTACAGATTAAAATTACATTTCTCTCATTTAATGAAATCTCTCAAATCTCTTCCAATGTAGATCAAGTCATCACCAAATCCGAGGACTTTTAATGTCACTCACTCAACAACCTAATAATTCCATAAAATTCTGCTTCCATGCTTTCTCTGCTACCTGACTCAACCACAACCTAATCCTGTGATAACATACCACACATTACTCCAATAAGACTTTTTATAGCATACAGAAAAGCCTATGGTTACCTGGCAATAAATTATATTTACACAATGCATATTAGCTTAGCTGTACAACTTTGCATGCGAAGGGCAAAAACATTTCACTGTTTCCATCATCTCTGTAGCACTCGTCAGGGTAAATGTTAAACAGTCTTAAACCATTTTCTCGGAGATTGATTTGTGCTCATGCTTTTCAGGGAAAGTGAACGCTAAAGCTCATGGCAAAGTATCACAATGTACATTGACTCTAACCTTTTGTGACAGCCAGAAACATGAAACCCAAGTAGGGCTGCGAAGAGATATGGATGCTAATCAAGAAGTCTGAAATGAAAGGAGGGAATTCAGGCACTGTATAACCTGTTCCTCATTTTGGTGAAATCTGCATTTACAAAGGAAATATCAATGCTCATAAATCTTTGTTCATCCAGGCATGTAGTTCTTGCAGTGTAATTAGGTTTAGTATATTTTCTCACTATTTAAACTCTTACAAATCCATGCTCTCGGCTGTAAGAGACAGCACTCACCCAATAATAGGATAGGCAAGGGACTACAAAGAATTTGCTTAAATTATTTGGAATATACACTACTAACAATTTACAAACTCAGATTATTTGTCTAGATGAAGTACATTTCTACTTGCCATAAACCAAGCACCAAATTCCTCAAAATGTTTAAAAGACTGTTAAACAGAAGTGGCTTGGTAGTACAATACCCCAATGTAATGATGCAGCATATAGATAAAATGCTAAGACGTCCTTGAGAACAATATGGTCTGCGTCTGGATTGCATTTTGCTGGGTCAAATTATTTTTACCTTTCAAAAGGCTCTCCTTTGTATTCACATCCTATTATCTCCTCAACTAACTGTTCTCCAAAATCTCTGCCACATCATATTGATGTCGTTGACGGTCACACCCTAGAGCTGCAAACAAACACCTACTCGAAAACTTGTATGAAGGCTGGTTGGAGAGATTATAAGGATTTAACTCAGTTCAAGAGCCTTCACATTCACCAAAAGGCTAAGCAGACTTAAATCTGATAATCCACAACAAACACAGAACTCATTTCCTCTTTCAACACTCTTTCAAAATCATAGAAATCATAGGAATTTACAACATGGAAGGAGGCCATTCGGCCCATCGTGTCTGTGCTGGCTGACAAGTAGCCATCCAGCCTAATCCCTCTCAGTATCCAAGGTGCCTGCTGTACCCTTACTCTAAAGATGGTTCTTTTCTATAAATGCTACCTTCCCCATTTACCCTCACTTAGCTCATAAAATTCTGTCAACCAATTTGCTTGAGAAGTATGCAGTTTTAGTGCAGCCATAGCTGTTTAAATCAAATACTACCTTAAAATCAAGTATTTATGTCAAATACATGATTTTAATACAATTTATGGAAATTGCAACTGGTATTTACTGAAATCTTTGAACAAAAATTGTCCCATGGCACTTCACAAGTTGAAATACAAAGAAAAATGGTCTCTGAGCCATGCTTGGAGAGGTTAAAAGTGACTGATACATGGTGAAAAATATGGGTTTTGAGAAAAATTTTGAAGGAAAAGAAAGAAATTAAGAGGCAAAGGGATTTACGTTGGGGTGCTTCAGAAAGCAACGCTAAGGGGCTGGAAACTTTACCACCAATGGTGAGGCAAGGGCAGTCAGGGATGCACAAAGAGCAGATACTGAGGACTGAAAGGTGCAAAAAGTGAGATTGGAGAGATGGAGTGGGACAAAGCTGAAAGGGGGTTTGAAGATGAAAAAAGGAGCTTAAATTTAATACATCTGGGGACAGGGTTCCAGTCTAGAACTTGGCTCCTGCATTTCAGAGGGGACTGAGGTAATGGACAGGTGGGGCTTAGTGCAGGTAGGATTCAGAAAGCTGGAGGATGGAGGTTAAGAATAAAGAAAGGGCACTTGGAGTAATTGATTAGAGGTGAAAAATCCATGGACAAAGGTTTCAACATCAAAAGGGGTAAGGTAGAGTTGGAGGTGTGCAATGTTGAGGTGGAACTAGGTAGCCTTGGTGATGAATAGAATGGGACGCTTGCAGCTCAGTGCATGGTTAAATAGGACACAAAGGCTGTGTTTCAGACCAATTAAGTAGTGAGGGATGGTGGAAATGTAAATCAATGGAAAGGGAATGGAGTTTACTTTAGAGCCTACAGCCTTATAGCAATCATGGAACGATACAGCATCGGAAGCCATTCTGTCCATCGTGCCTGTGACAGTTCTTTGTTAAAGCTATCCAATTAGTCCAATTCTCAGCCCTTCCCTATAACCCCGCAAATTTTTCTTCTTCAAATATTCATCCAATTTCCTTTCCCAAGTTATTACTGAATTTGCTTGCAAACCATTTCAGGCAGTGCATTCCAATCATAGCAACTCATTGCGTCAAAGGAATTCTCTGCATCTCACCTCTGGTTTTTCTGCTAATCACCTCTGTGACCTCTGGTTACCAAGCCTTCTGCCACTGGAGACAGTAATTCTCCCCAGTGTTCAGCATCCAGGCAGTTTTTGTGATATTGCTTTTTTTTGGTGAAATCATCTAATTTTTAAAATGTTTGCACATAGAAAAGTCATGCACAGATCAAGTACAACATATGGTTAGAATATTAACATCTGGAATTAGTTTAGTGTACAAAATCTCAAATCTTTCCCAAAACTCCATGTACAAATCCCTCAAATCAGGTTTCCCCCCATCATGACATCCTATGTGACTATGACAAAGGTAAACTGTTCCTCCTCGTCCTTCTCGACTTGTTTGCAGCCTTTGACACAGTTGACCGCACCATCACCCTCCAGTGCCTCTCCACTGTCATCCAGTGGGTGGAACTACACTTGCCTATTCCTATTTTTACCTAATTGTAGCAAGAAAATCACATGCAGTGGCTTCTCTTCCCACTATGACACGAAAGGATTTATCCTTGGGTCCCTGCCATATCTCATCTACATGCTAGTTTTCACGACATCATCCAAAAACACATCAATTTTCACATGTACGTTGACAACACCCAGCTCTAACTCACCACACCTCTCTCGACTTCTCCACTGTCTCTAAATTGTCGTATTGCTTATCCAACATCCAGTATTGGATGAGCAGAAATTTCATTCAACTAGATATTGAAGCCATTGTCTTCGGTTCCCACCACAAACTCCACTTCCCAGTCACTGACTCCATCCCTTTCACTGGCAACTGTCTGAGGCCAAACCAGACTTCGCAACCTTGGTATTACATTTGACCCAGAGATGTGTTTCTAACTGCATATTCCCACAGCCACGAAGACCACCTATTTTCACCTCCATAACAATGTCTGACCTCCACCCCTTCCTCAATCCATTTGCTGCTGAAAACCTCATCCATTCCTTTGTTAGCTCTAGAATTGACTATGTCAACGCACTCATGTCCTGCTTCAGATGTTCTACCCTCTGTAAACTTGACATAATTCAAAGCTCGGCTGCCCATGTCCTAACTCACACCAAGTCCTGTTCACCCATCATCCCTGTGCTTGCTGGCCTACAGTGGCTCCCGGTTAAGCAACACCTCGATTTTTAAATTCTCATCCTGGTTTGCAAATCGCTTCATGGCCTCGTCCATCCTTATCTCTGTAATCTCCTCCAACAACCCTCCAAGATCTCTGCTCTCCTCTAAATCTGGCATCTCGAGCCTTCCCGTTTTTAAATGCTCCACTGCTGGTGGCTGGATGTTGAGCTGCCATGATCCTAAGCTCTGCAATTCCCTCCCTAAACATCTCCTCTCTACCCCCTTTAAGATGCACCTTAAAACCTACCTCTTTAACCAACCCTTTGGTCATCTGCCCGAATATCTTAGATGGCTCGATGTTATATTTTGCTTTATAACGCTCCTATGAAATGTTTTATGGCGCTAAAGGTGCTAGATAAATATAATTGTTGTTAATGAGGCCCTTAGCCTTTGTTGTATCCAGTGCATTCAGCTATTTCTTGAAACCAAGTTGGCTGAAAATTGGAATGTGAGATGGTGGAGATTTCAGGAGATGACCAAGAAGGATCATCCACTCAGCACTTCAGACTGAAGGTAGGTGCAAATGCTTCAGCCTTGTCTTTTGCACTCACATGCTGGTTCCACCATCATTGAGGATGGGGGGTTCGTAGAGCCTCATCCTCCTGTTAGTTGCTTAAGTGTTCCCCATCATTCATGATTGCATGTAGCAAGACCGTAGAGCTTTGATTTGATCCGTTGGTTGTGGGATGGCTTAGCGCTGTCTATAGTATGCTGCTCCTGCCATTTAGCATGCATGTAGTCCTGTGTTGTAACTTCAACAGGTTAGCACCTCATTTATGGTATGCCTGGTGCTGCTTCTGACAAGCTCTTCTATACTCCTTATTGAACCAGGGTTGATCCACTGGCTTGATAGTAATGATAGAGTGAAGGATGTGCCGCGCCATGAGAATACAGATTGCAGTGGAATACAATTCTGCTGCTCCGGATGGCCTGCAATGCCTCATGGATACCTAATTTTGAGCTGCCAGATCTGTCCTGAATCTATCCCATCTAGCACGGTGGTAGTGACACACAACATGACGGAGGGCGTCCTCAGTATGAAAGCAGGACTTCGTCTCCATCTGGACTGGGTGGTGGTCACTCCTACCAATACTTTCATGGACAGATGCATCTGCGACAGATGGATTAGTGAGAATGAGGTTGAATAAGTTTGTTTCCTTACATAGGTACTCTTATCTGCCGCAGGTCCGATCTAGCAGCTCTGTCCTTCAGGACTCGGCCAGCTCAGTTAATAGTGCTGCTACCGAGCCACTTGAGTACATTCTGTGTCCTTGCTACCCTCAGTGCTTTTTCCAAGTTTTTTCAACATGGAGGAGGATGAATTTATCAGTTGAGGGAGGGTGGTAGGTAGTAATCAACAGAAAGTTTCCTTGCCCATGTCTGAATTGATGCCATGAGACTTCATGGGATCCAGAGTCAATGTTGAGGACTCCCAGGGCCATTTCCTCCCAAATGTATCACCATCCCTGGTGGAAGAATCTGGGGCGCTGGCTGAAAGATATGATTCTGTGAGTATGACTTTGAAATGAAAGAACTACATTTGTCTCTACCAAGTTGCAATTCTTGCAGCAATTATTAGCTGCCTCATGCTATACTTCACTTTTCAAAGGTAACTTTCCAAAATTCTACAGGGTTTTAGATGTCCTGGTCATCCCCCTTTCATTTCAAGCAATCAGGAGAATTATTCAGCATTTTATTTTTAACATTGCAAATTCATTCAACTGCATGGTAGCAAAGCCAACAGGACAATAAAATGAAAAACGATTGAGGTGGATGGTGGATTTAACTCTCGGCAAAGTCTTGGAGTGGCAGGAGCATTGATAAATACAGTACTGAACTTCCTGGCTGCAATATCTGGCTTCTGCCAATGGAGGTAGTTTTCTTGTTCATTACAGCTCAATACAGTCCATATGAAAAATGGATTGGTGCCTGGGAACAAACGAAGCACTAAAACATCACATCAACAACTTGAGTTATTATACTTTTAAACTTTCTTTTGGGCCTCCTTATCTCGAGAGACAATGGATACGCGCCTGGAGGTGGTCAGTGGTTTGTGAAGCAGCGCCTGGAGTGGCTATAAAGGCCAATTCTGGAGTGACAGGCTCTTCCACAGGTGCTGCAGAGAAATTTGTTTGTTGGGGCACAGTTGGCTCTCCCCTTGCGCCTCTGTCTTTTTTCCTGCCAACTACTAAGTCTCTTCGACTATTAAGCTGAAAACAGTAAGACAAATAAAAAAAGACACAGATCAAAACAAAAGTTAACCAAATAAAGTATCCGCTGTCCACTAAAAGATTTTCCCAGACCAAATTCAATCTATTCATAGTATTACAGTGTGCCAATATACTAATGAGATTCACAAAAGAGGTAGGATGTGAGGTCCTTCGTGCAATTAACGGGCTAATTCCCAACTTCAGCCATTGCTTTAAAGGGTGAAATCGGGAAGCTGATTATTTTCCAAATGGAAGTGGAGCAACAAATCTGAAGGATTTGCTCTGGCATATGCTTGTGTGTCTCAAAGGATTCAATGGCAGAATTAACAGAATTCTCAGCATGATATAATGCATAAGCAGCTCAGACTTTCCATAGCCCTCTATCTGCAAAGAAATACAGCACCTCCCTTCTGCAGTTCACATTTCATTAACAGCACAATCAAGATCAAGGCCTCAACACCTAATAAATCGTTGACACAGAACCATATTCTATTAGCAGCTGAGACAGTTTCACTGGTGTATCGATGCTGTATGTGCTTTGCAATGAATCATGTAATTAAAGCCAGAGTACTTCAGATAAATACTTTTTTTGGTGCAAACTTGAGAAATGGGCATTTGAGAAGATAGCTTTTTTGTCCAAAACCCACAGTTAAGAGGTTTCCTGGGGAATTCGAGTTGCAGCAACCCATTAGTGAATTGAAAATGCACTGCTCAAAATAAAAATGCAAAAGGTAATGCCATGATGGATCATGTTTTCAAATCAGGAATCAAATCCAAATCAAACAAATTCAAACACGTAATCTCAGTTACTCAAAAGCTCAACATAAGCACAGAAAGAACTTGCATTTCATCAGCCCTCTGCCAGAACCAGAAAAGGGTGCCGTACTGATTGTCAAGTGGACAACCGCCCCATCATGATCACGTGGTGGGCGGCCATTTTACATACTGGAGGCACAGGGCCCTCCAATCACGCGGTGGGGACAGGAGGCAAGATGCCAAATACAGCATCAAATCACCCTGATGCTGGCGCCATATTTGAAGGCCTGCCAGCCCTGCATTCACACCTGCCTGGTTTAAAAGAGTGCCTGCAAGTGTGTCATTTGCTGCCCCCGGACCCCTTCTACTGCCTGACAGTCAAGAAGCTGTACCCGAGCCTGCAGCAACCATGGCTGAAGGAAGACACCAGGTGGCCCCACAGTTCAACAATGCCTCCCTCGAGACTCTCCTCCAGCCTGCAAGAGAAAAGCAAAATGGTCCTCTTCCCAAACAATGGCAATCAGAGATCCTCCCATTGGACCAAGCAAGCCCGGACAGTGATTACTGAGGAGGTTAGCAGACGTAGGGTGACCCCCACAAATGGGTTCACTGCCACAAGAGGGTCAACGACTTCCTTCGTTCCACCAATATGATTGCTCCTTACCTCTCTCCTTTTTATTTGATTTGATTTAGAGATACAGCACTGAAACAGGCCCTTCGGCCCACCGAGTCTGTGCCAACCATTAACCACCCATTTATACTAATCCTACACTAATCCCATATTCCTACCACATCCTCACCTGTCCCTATATTCCCCTACCACCTACCTATACTAGGGGCAATTTATAATGGCCAATTTACCTATCAACCTGCAAGTCTTTTTGGCTGTGGGAGGAAACCGGAGCGCCCGGAGGAAACCCACGCAGACACAGGGAGAACTTGCAAACTCCACACAGGCAGATAGCATGACGCTACGCAGGAGGATAGCACCATAGAAAAGTTACGGCACAGAAAGAAGCCATTCAGCCCACTGTGTCTGCGTCGGCTGAAAACAGTAGCCACCCAATCTAATGCAGGACATGGGGAAGGAAGCACCACAAAGGTGAAGAGGGTTAAGCATTACTTTGTCCTGACAGATGCATATCTGCAATCTGGTCACAGGTCACCCTCTTTCACAGCTCATTCTCATTAACTCCCGAGAGTTAACGAGGGGATGACAGTTCTGCTAGTGACATTCTGTCATGTTGATCTCTCTACGAAGTCTGACTATCTTCCTCTTTCCACTTGCAGAACAAGAGGGCCCATAACAGGAGGAAGATATCACAGACTGGTGGATGAATCCAAGACATTGTGGCCAGAATTTTATGTTGTACTGGAGGCCCCTCCCACTGGCATGAAAGGTCAAGGGGGACAAAAACAAGAAATGCTGGAATCACTCAGCAGGTCTGGCAGCATCTGTGGAAAGAGAAGCAGAGTTAACGTTTCGGGTCAGCGAGCCTTCTTCGGAACTGACAAATATTAGAAAAGTCACAGATTATAAACAAGTGAGGTGGGGGTTGGGCAAGAGATAACAAAGGAGAAGGTGCAGATTGGACCAGGCCACATAGCTGACCAAAAGGTCGCGGAGCAAAGGCAAACAATATGTTAATGGTGTGTTGAAAGACAAAGCATTAGTACAGATTAGGTGTGAATATACTGAATATTGAACAGCAGCAAGTGCAAACCTGAAGAAAAACAACCTGTGTTTTTTTCAGGTTGTTTTTCTTCAGGTTTGCACTTGCTGCTGTTCAATATTCAGTATATTCACACCTAATCTGTACTAATGCTTTGTCTTTCAACACACCATTAACATATTGTTTGCCTTTGCTCCGCGACCTTTTGGTCAGCTATGTGGCCTGGTCCAATCTGCACCTTCTCCTTTGTTATCTCTTGCCCAACCCCCACCTCACTTGTTTATAATCTGTGACTTTTCTAACATTTGTCAGTTCCGAAGAAGGCTCGCTGACCCGAAACGTTAACTCTGCTTCTCTTTCCACAGATGCTGCCAGACCTGCTGAGTGATTCCAGCATTTCTTGTTTTTGTTTCAGATTTCCAGCATCCGCAGTATTTTGCTTTTATTTTAAGGTCAAGGGGGAGCCCTCTTCCGCTGGGGCTGGAAACCACGCTATGATTTTACATGGTCCAAGCCCTTAATTGGCCTCGGGCGGGACTTCCACCCTCTGAGGCAGGAAATCCCGCCCCCAAGAGCTGCCGGCAGCTCTCATTCCCAGCAGCGTCACTGGGAGTGCTCATGGCAAGCAGGGAGTTTCAAGACTGCAGACACCTCATCCTTCTCTCGCCTTGCCACTGCTGCATCAAGCTCATGGACATGATGATGATGTGCAGGTCTGCATGCATCCAATGAATCTGGATCTCAATGAGGGTCACCGACCTCTCGATGGAGGAGGCCATGTGCTCACATGCCTAAGACACGGCAGCAGTCACAGCGTGGATGGACTTCAGGTGTCTGCCATTTGAAATGTAATGATTAATAAAGTTCTTTTGTTCAAGTAATTTATATTCATCGTGTAATAGTCATTATTCCATTCTGCCTTAATTGAGACCTGCCGACTTCACCCTTCCCCTAAGTGGAATGTCAGTGTAACCACCGCTCTCATTAACATTTGATCTCCATGGGCACTAGCATGGTTTGCGGTTGGGCGCAAGTCAGGGAACACAACTGGAAAGGAAAGTCTACTTGCATTGAGGTGAGTCATTATTGGTTTCTCTGAGTGGGCATCAGGAAAGCTGGAAGTGGGTGATTATGAAGTTGTCGCTTGCCTCTTGGCACGTCGCTCAATCTGCCTGGCCTCTCGTGCAAGGGCTTCAATATCCAGTGGTGCTTCCTCCTCTGTGTCCTCCTCATTGGTGGAGGAGTGATGCTCAGGCAGCTTATTATCATGCAGGGTCTCTTCCCTCTGCAGTGTTAGATGGTCTGCTGTGCTGCACAATCATGATACGCAAAACCCTCACTGGGGCATACTGCAGGGTTCTACCGGATTGATCAAGGCAATGGAATCTCACCTTCAGCAGCCCAAAGGCCTGCTCAATGGTCATTCGGGTGGAGCAGTGGCAGGTGTTGTACCTCTCCTCTGCTGCATTGCGAGGATTCCTCACAAGTGTCAGTAGCCAAGTCTTCAATAGGTAGCGCTTGTCCCCAAGAATTCAACCCTAAAGACGAACGGGGGCCTGAAAAGCTGTGGTACCTGGGATTGTCAATATATTTTGGCGTTGTGGCTGCTTCCTGGGAAATTAATCTTGATTGAACGGAAGTCCTCTCTGTTGATGGAGGCAGCTGGCTGGTCCATGGGATCCTTGATGGCGACATCGGTGCAATCTATCGCACCTTCCACCTGGGGAAATCCAGCGATGGCCCTGAATCCAATGGCCCTCTTGACCTGACTGTCAGGGTTGGTCCAGTAGCATACATAGTCATTGACCTCTTGAACAGGGCATTGGTCACCTCCTTGAAGCAGCGTTGGTTTGCTGCCTGTGAGATCCCACATATGTCCCTGGTGGATACTTGAAAACATCCAGATGTGTAAAAGATCAGAGTCACTGTGATCGATAGAGTCAATGGCATAGGGTGCCCCCCAAATCCCGTAGGCTGCAAATTGTCCTGCAGCAGTGCGCATAAGCCGGTGACAACCTCCCTGGAGAGCCGTAGTCTTTGTTGACAATGCCGCTTGGATATTTGGAGGTAGCTGATTCAAGTCAAGTACATTCTCTGGCACGGGTGGGTCCTTCTTGGCAAGGCCTGCTGTTTTCTTGTTGTGAAGCATCACAGCCGGCGCAGCTGCCTTCTGACCCTTCCACCATCGAAGATGGCGCATTATACCATAAGGATCCAAAATGACACGGTGCATGAGACCCATGCCAGGTGACCAATGGGCCTAGAGAGCACTGTCGATGCAGAGAAGACACTGTGTTGCAACTGAGCTTTTGATACTTTAGGATTAAGCTTATTTTATTATAGGACAGTTAGAACATAGTTGCCATAACCTTAACTATAAGGGTTAAAATTGTATTCTGTATGTAACATAATCACAAAGCATGATGTTAGCTAAAGTTCTGTACAGGTCGAGAAGCAATGGCAAGAGTTAATTCAGACCATGTAAAGGCCCTTTATTTAAAAGTTATTAGACTGTGGATTACCCCAAGGAGACGGTTAGCTTTTTAACTGGTAAAAAAACTGTAAACATGTCTAGCCAAATAGCTATGAAACAGGACGAGCGCATATTAATCTCGTTAAGTGGTCATTGTTGATGAATAAACCGCAAGGGAGCACAAATTTGGAACCCCCCACATCCCCCGCCCCCCAAGCCCCGGAATGACAATGACCTAAACCAGGCTCAAGGTACCATCATGGAAGGGCAGTTAGGTGATGACTGACCAGTCAGATGGACAAAAATGCTGTTTTATCTAATATGGCACAGAGCCAAGCTGGAAACAGTGCATAAAATAAGGATTTGTAAGATACTAAGTGCGCATCATCATCAACATGATGACAGAAAATAGACTTCAATCAATGGACAAGGCGCCCAGTTAACCAGAGATTGAGAACCAGCGTTCCATTGTGAACACAACTGCTGACCACTGCTCTTTGCTAAGTATCACGATTTTGTGCTTACATGGAAAACTTAATAAAGCCTATGAAGCTTGTGAAAACACCCTTATACCCATGTAGTTTTGTAGCTAGTCTGAGCTGGAAGTTCCTTTTAGATATGCTCTCCCAACTTAGTCGATAATTTTAATTGACCTAAGGCTTACAATTAAATTAAAGCAAATGCCATATCTTCCATACTTCATTCGGCAGACACCCCGATGACCCTCAGTGCCCACCTTTGCTGATAGGCGACTCTCTCATCCAGCACTATGGACAACAAAACATCTCTCTCAGTTTGATTACCCAATACAGCACCACCACCCCCGTAAACCCAGCAACCCCCACCGACAACCCCCCCACCCCCACTACAGAGCAACCGAAACCTGGAACCCCCTGTCAGAGACTGAGACTCGGAACCCACTGTCCGAGATCCCGAGACCCCCTTGCAGAGGACACAGCAACACAGTCTGACAATGACCTCCGCACCCGCCTCTTCCCCTAAACAGCACTGTTCATGCTTGCTTCCCCATCGTGGCATTGAAGCCTCTCACCTCGGTGCCGCCAGTTTTTAACAGCTGTAAACCCGTCCACTAAATCACAAGCCCACAATTACACTGAGGTGGATTAGATACAAATTCATTACAATCACCTGCTCAGCAATTTAAATTTAAATGAGATTCCCGTCGCGTTGGGGTGGCAATGCCGCCTTGGTGCTT